>NW_026136737.1:175000-355000 GCF_905237075.1 Dicentrarchus labrax
CAGGGTCTAATTATTCTGCTGTATTGCACTCATACAGCCCATTCTTCTTTACTGAAGGCAAGTCTTTTTAGCGATATGCTTTACTGTGGCTTTATAAGATATTGAAAACCATGCAATGGCTACTCCTGCATATTAAATGTATCTGTGTCTGACTGTACTGCACCGACAGGCTTTTTACTCATTTGAATCAGCAATAAAGGCAAACAGCAAACAATAATAGAGCATTTCCATTGTGTTCCTGTATGTCTTACTTTGCACATTGTTTAAAATATTTTGCGTCATGCACTAAAATATGCCTCGTCATACGAAGCAGTTTGTGTGAAATTATGAGAAATACAAAATCCTAATAGCTACAAAGAAATGGGCTCTATTACAATGTAATTTGTTATTATGCTGTATAAGTGTGTGTGTGTGTGTGTGTGTGTGTGTGTGTGTGTGTGTGTGTGTGTGTGTGTCTAGAAGTATATTTGTCATTGTTGCCCTTTCTGCAGGGTACACAGCATCCCTATATTTCCCCCCTCTCTAGTGGTTTTGTAAGAACTCCAGCCTTCGTTGGTCTCATCTATCCACATTTGAGTTTGTGCGAATGTGTGAGTGTGTGTTTGTAACCCATCCATTCCCTCTAGAATGTGATTAATGGTAAGTGATGCCAGAGGCATTATCCTGATCATGACAGAGCAACACGACACCTCCATCCTCCAAATGAGCTCTCCAACTGATGTGTATGTGTGTGTGTGTGTGTGTGTGTACAGAGCTGTAGCAAGAAAGAAATACTAGAAGAACAGAAGATGGGAAAAAATGGTAAAAGAGGGACAGAGAGGTAGATAGATGATAAAACAAAGGAAATGACAATAGTTATATGAAAAAGCACCACAGAATAAGTACCAGCAGAGCTTGGTGGAGTAGCCAAAAAGTGGACTCTAGTAGAAGTATGTTATTTTATAACAGGGATGTCTGAGACAACTGCGCGTTAACTTCCACAATTGGAACCATTAAAAGTATGCTGAATTAGCTGTAAGCTGGATCTCTTTGCAACGTACACACGGATGTACAGACAAGTATCAGTGGATTACTCTGACACTGAAAAGAACTTGTGTTCTGGAGGGTCTTTTTTCTAATCTGTAACATTACAGGTTTAATGGTCTCCCTTCACAGAAAGAAAGCTCCAGAACCTAAGTATGAACGTAATCCAGTGATACTTGTCTGTACATCAATGGATACACTGTAAACAGGTGCCAGTTTGCCAAAATGTAAAGAAATATAGGCTAAAAATGTGTTGTTGGCCACAGTTAACTCACTGACTCCATGGCCATTCCCCTACAGAGGACAATAAAAAAAAGGTCTTGTCTGAATCTTGAACTGGGTCAGGGTCAGGGTTAGGGGGCTATCTTATTATCAGCACATCACCATGCAGCTTTTTTGCAGGTTTGAGAGGAAAAGAACAGAACACAATCTAAACTGTGTATTGAAAACAATGAATGACTAATAGTACCACAATGATGTATGGCAATGTAACAAGAGTATAGATAGTTTTTTCCCAGTGTCATCTACTCAAAAAAGTGGAATGAGTAAATATAAGTCATTACTATCCACCTCTGCCTTTACAGGAAAACAGAGAGAGAAATCACAAGAAAGACAAATAGGGTCTTGCTGTGATCATTTCTCCAGTTTTGGAATAGGAAGTGAAAGCAGCTTGGGTAATATTGATGGTTTTAGAACAGCATCTTGGAGCAACATGGAACGCGCCACAGATCGACAGAGAGAGACAAAGAAAGATTTGTACTGTAATGAATGAGGTAAACGGAGGGGAAGACACACGCAGACCCAACGTCTTGCTGTGGCGAGAAGCTATTTTTTTCCAGGTATCAGACAGTAATTAGGGAGCAGCATCAGGTAATTAGGAAGGCCTCTGGCTGATGAATGATGCACTGCTGTCACCTGGATGGGATTTATACTGACAACCAGGAGCTGAGTGTGCGTGCGCTTGTATGCTTGTGAGGAGATTTTGAGAAATGACAGCATTTTTATATCGTAAGGACATTTTCGCAAAGGGAAGATACCCAGCCCTAATGATAGCATTCTAATACACATTACAGCCATTTCATCATCCCTGCTATCAGTGCATGATCTGATATCTGGTCACTACTCTATCAGCTAAATTGAATTTGGGTTTCTAATTGTAGATTTTACTACTGCCTGACCTCTCCCCCAATTAAAGCCCAGGGAATCAATGGAGCCATGGGAGGTCCGAGCAATTTTAAAGGATTATTACAATTAATTTTCAAAAGTCATCATTAGTAGATTTATAAGATGGGACAATAATGTTGTGCTCACCAAGGTATTTGCTGACATCTGGGAACATTGCAAAATATCCATTATGGAGTCCTACGGGGCAAAACAGGCAGGTTGTAATTTACCCAGATACTCTAAACCACTTAATTTGGCCGTTTGATAGAGAGGACTGATAATTACTGCCCTTGTGAGTTGATGTATTAAGTCAGAATGTCCACTTACTAGCTTTTTCCAGATGTTTCAACCACATCTCATAGTATTCATTCAGCAAATAGAACTGGCTCAAGTGTGATAGTCTGACCTCGTCCTCAGCGGAGAAAGGTTAGTGTACTTTTCGGTTGATATTATTTTGCCACACACACTGTTGAGTAAAACAACTTCCATGTTGATGTTCCAAATTTGTTTTTGTTACTTTAATTAGATCAACCTTCTTCATAAGGTGTGTTTACCTTTCATACAATTTCTCCTCGACTGCTTAAAAAATGTCCCAGTGCTGTATGTAATGAGCCAAACGTGTTACATAATGAAATCTAAAAAGGCCACATTTGGCTGCAAAAACATCCATCTAGCCACACACGCACACACACAATGGAGCCTTATTAACCTTTGCCTCCAGTGGAATTCCCATCATCCCTGCAGGGCCTAAAACCAGAGACAACTGTAAAACTGTAAACATGCAGAATTCCCAATAATGTGAATTGCCGCTGGCACCACGGACTGAGGTTCTCCTTCCAGCAGTGGTCCAACCTGTGACAGCCAAAATGCTCAAGCACAATGCCAGCCAGTAAGGGTCGCCCACACTGACATGACACAACTGCCTTTGGCTGTCACACAACCCACTTAGTATTACTGAATAGAATTGTTTCCCATTATGGTATGCTGTTGGGTTTTTGCAGCCGGGTTTCACAATCCATCAATAGCACAGTTACTGTTAAGAAATTCTGCTGCCTGAAATCTTAGCGGCAAAGCATTCAGGGCCTGCCCCGTGGGCCTAAAGTGTGGGGTGATTGCTGTATATAGAGCAGATAGCAGAATTTATGCAGATTCACTCAGACAGTATGTCAAACATATCTGCATTTGCTTCGAGAGTGTCCGTAGACATAGAGGACACTGTTAGTGTCAGCTTGTTGTTCTGTTTGTTAATGTCAACAGGGCTAAGGGCAGCTATCTGCTCCACAGCAGGAGGCAATAATTACTTTTTATTTATTGAAATTTCTAGGGAAAGGGCCACAACTGACCTTTTCCACGTGTTTTAACATAGAAAAACAAACTTTTCGATAAAAAAACAGATTTTATTTGTTCAAAATAAATGCTATTGAAGGAGCTCTGACTTATGCTTCCTCATGTCCTCTCTCCTCCTGTGACACGGAAATTGTGTCCATCATGAAAGATCTTCCAATCCTTTAAATATACCGGTAGGAGATGAGGAGATAGGAGAGAGGAGGCTTCTGAAGGAGTGAGGAGAGGAACACTGGTGTATCCTACACAGAATTAAGTGGTGTGGCCATGATGTAAAAATGGTACACCTCCAAAGTGAAAGGTTAGTGCTATTTGTATGTTTTGCATGATTGAAAACCTAATTGAGAATATTTAATATATATATATATATATATCATTCTTATTTAACACAGTTTATTCTCTGCAGTGTATGGGGGATCTTCAGATAATATAATAGAACATGGTGAGATATAATGTGCTGTCATATTTTGTGTGAAAAATAGCAATTTACAGGATCATTTAATCTCAAAGCAGCAGTTTGTATTGTGAAATAAAAAGGCACAAAAAACCATCAGCTGTGCAGCTATGTGGTGTATTATTGTGCAGATAACAATAACTCAAGTAAATAATAATAAGTAAATAAGAAGCAATGATGACACTAATCAGTAATTCAAAAGTAGTATTAAACTATCAGTTTAACCAACCAACAACAGAAATATATGGTTATTATGTTAAACAGTTTACATATCTCAATGAACACTGTAAGGTTCTGATATTGTTCTGTGGACACTGGTACCACTTATTTTGACAGATGAACTAGCGCTGCTTATACTGACTGTGGAAGCAAGGATTTCCCACTTTTGGCTCCTCTGTCCGGGCATCTCTCTCACATCCTCACTGGGAGGAGCGAAGACACAAGGAAAGGAAGCGAGCGAGTGAGGGAGGCGAGGAGACATGTTAACATAATGAAAAGCACTCTGTGTTTTCAAGAGTTCCTTCTTCCCTCTCAACAGAAGTACCCCCTTTCACCTAATATAGCCTTAAGAGCTTCCTTAATGCTTTCTTTAAGTCATCTATCACTGCCCGTCAATTCAATGTCATAGGTAGAGGCAACTTTCAACAACTGGTCTTCAATAAAACTGTTTGTAGGCCAACCCAGAAGTCAGTATCGCCCTGGTTCCTTCGACAAAAAGCTAATGGGATTGTTCCATTGGATTTTGGATTTTTGTAGAAAAATAAGCTCTGTGGTAGAAAAAGGTTTATGATACTTCCACGTTTTGTTCAGCAAGATAATCTTCATTAATAAACGTCACTTTTATGATATTTTAAATGCGATCAACAGAAGTAAAAACGTGTACCTGTGTTTTCCACTGTAGACTCGTTAGCAACCGCCTATAAGACGCATAAAAGCTTCAAAAGGTGGGGTATTTACTGAAGCATTTCATGTCATAGAACAAAACATCAAACTCTCTTAAGCTTATGTTCAATTCAATTCAATTCAATTCAATTCAATTTTATTTGTATAGTGCCAATTCATAACAGAAGTTATCTCAGGACACTTTTCAAATAGAGCAGGTCTAGACTGAACTCCTGACTGACCCTATTTGAGTCATCTAACCAAAGACCCATTCAAAAAACTCATTGTCTGCAAGGTGAGGGAACCAGAGGTGCAAAAAAGTTAACTTACTTTGAGGTTTTAGGAGTAATTCCTGCAGCGCTCTATATGGCTGTGTACTAGGGCTGTACAATTAATTTAAATATTATTGAAATCGCAATAGTGCAAAATGCAAATCGTATTGATGAAGGTAAAATGTGTGACAAAACAGCATTATGATGAAGCACTTTAGTGTTGCAGAGACTCCATGGCCTACAAATCTCGTTCTCCAGATGTAATAAAATATGTTTGTTTGGGAAGGACCCCCGCAAATGTCACATTATCGTCAATGTTTTATAATATTTTTCAGTGAAAATTCAAATTGTGATGCAAAAATTATCATTCCCACTAACTGTGTCACACTGCAATCATAATATCTGAATAACAAATAATCATTATATGACTTCCATACCATATTGTGCAGGCCTACTGCATGTTGACAAGAATCTGGCAATACAATACATATCACGATACAGGGGTTACGATTTAATATTTTTCTATTATTTGCGATACTGTAAGAAAGGAAAAATATTGCCATTTTTAAAACATTACATTTTAAGAAAACTCATAAAAAACATATCACTATCTGCATAAAATCTGAGTAAGTATGGATAAAACTGAACTGAACTGAGCAAACAGAATGCTGGGATCTTTATTTGTTTTTATCAGTCCAACATCATAGCCCTCAGTGTGTGTTTAAAACAATGTTATCTAGCAGTTTGGGGTTTAAACACAAAAAGCAATAGTGTTTTTACTGATACAATATCACAGAACAAAAATATCACCATACAATATTTTTTCAGATTTTCTTACACCCTACTATAATATGAGTGTGTGTATGTATGCACAAAGTGTGTCACCAGGCGAAGCAGGTGCATAAACGCTTTTCCATCTTTTGGCTGTCAATGAGGCCGAACTATGGACTGATTGATTGATCAATAACAGTGACTGTGGAAAGAGGGGTGGGTGTTGGCGCCGGGGAGGTTGGAGGTTGGGGCCAAAAGCAGTGATTGATAATACATAAGGTAGAGTGAAAAGGGGGGAGCGAGGGAGATTGAGAGAGGCAGAGAGGGAGAAAGAGAATGGGAGCTGATGATTGATTGACATTTGGTAAGAGACAGGCTAAAAGCCAGGAGATGCATGACCAAAAAAACTGATTGAAAAGAGAGGGAGGGCAGTGATTGATTGAGGAATATTACTTTGAAAGGATGAGAGACAGTAAGATGGGGGTGATGGAGGACAGGGAGGGAAAGAGAGGTGTGTGTGTGTATCTTAGGACAGGGGATAGGTGTGGTTTTATTCAGTTATGATTGATTGTGTTGTGGGTTTGAGGCAGGAATTTCTACATACATACAAAATAGTTGCATTTAATATTCACTTCATGAACAAGAGCATTATTTATACATTTCCTGATGTGCTCTCATTTTAATTTGAAGCTGTTTGCTGTTAATGCAAACTCAAAACTTCTCCATATTTACCTGTCATCTTGGTAAATTCAGAATAACGTATATTTACATACTCACCACTCACACTTGAGTGCATCTTCTCTAACAGAAATATTTTTTTCACTAATGACTTTTAATTGCTTCTACTTTAATGTTTAATGTTGTTTGTGTTATAGCTGCACTAGGTAACTTTTATAAAAATAACTTTTTGTCATATTTTCTGAAACTTTCACTATATCCCGAGAGTAGAACATGAGAAAGATATCTGATACCAGTGACAAAAAAAGATTGTGCTTAATTAGTGAAAAAGAACAGTATTTCTATCAAGAGTATTGTATATTGTATATTATGCAAAATATATGATTAGTGCATGTAATTGCACCCCTCCCCCAATGGTTTATATACAACCTCTATTTGTGATGAGCCTTTATTTGTTCATGCAGGGTGGCTATTATTTAAATACAAACTTTTATTTGAGCGTTTATGATACACCACCATTCATGTCCAAACTTTGACTGGTATTGTAACTTATTAGAAACAGACCAAACCCAAGAGTTAAAATGGTTTTATCTCCAGTCCCATTTTGCACAAAGACAAAACAATAACCAAGAAAATATTGTGGTTTTATCAATATGCAGAACATTTTAAAGGTCATGCTAACAGACGTGGAACACCATTTCATCTCATCAGTATTAAGGTGACTCTTTCATGAATGTAAGTGAGAGGAGCAGAAGGAGATGGACAATTTTCTATTTGGGAATTAACTAGATTTGCACTTGTGTCGGCCACCTTAATTTACCAAAAGAAAATTTAAAACAATTTTTAATTTATTTTCTAAGTATGAATAGATTCTGTCGCTCCTTTTGGAATTTCATCAGAGCAGAAAGACCTATAAATGACTTTTTCCTTCACTTCTTTCACACATGTGGTTACTGTGGAAATGATTCATCCTGTCTAGAACTGTACGCCTCTACAAAAGTTAAGAGGTGCACCTCTATCAACAGTTCCTGGTTGTCAGCAGTGCATGAAATACATCAATTTCTGTTTGGCACCCCGCTTCATGTCATTTAAGGGTTACACTCTGACTGATGATCACAAATTGCATGCCTCCGAGTCATAACACAGTCAAACCAAACACAAGTGGCGTATATACTGCATAAATCCAATCAGTTATACAATTTCAGATTTTAGCTCATAACATACAGTCTGTCTCTCCAGCATCCAAAGTAATCCAGTTGATTTGTCTGTATGTCCATGGTTACAGTGCAAACAACAAAATCCAAGTGTTTGACTTTTTGTGACGCAAACTCACTAAAATGCAGTTTCTACATACACACAGTATTGTTCAAGTGTAGCCCACAGTTCAGGTCTTCCCTGAAGCCTCAAAACATATTCATTCCAAATGGAAATGCAAAAAAGGCAAACAATAAGAACTGAAGCATTGTCCCATCAAGACAACACGTTCTCACTCCCAACTCGCCAAATACTTCCCTTGGTTAGGGGCCCTCCACTTCAAAATATGATGCTTTAGGCACCCTACTTCTTAGGCTCAGCGGTTAAGTTAGCACCAATATCATATGCAAAGTCCAGTTAGACTTTGAAAATAAAGCTTAAGTGATTAACTTTGTAAAACTGTTGCAGTTTGGTTAGGTTTAGGCACAAAAGTACTTGGTTAGTTTTGGAAAAGATCGTAAGGTAAGTTACATACCTGACGCAACTTAACAACGTAACATAACTTATGTACGTTGCTTAAAAGAAATTAACTTTTGGTTTCACACGAGACACGAACAGTGGTCTCCTAGGGTTAAAGTCCTGTGTTTGATCCATCCATCCCACTAACTCCACATGCAGACTTTCTGGCTGTTTATACTATGTCATCTGACTTCGACAGTACGCATGTCCAGGAATAATGCTAGAGGGATACCTACAGCATCATGAGGATGTCCACAGACAAAAGTGGCATTACTTGACCATTTGGAAGTGAGACAGATACATCCCAAATCTCTTATTTGACATATCCTTGTTCCTCGATGCTTGCTTGGACCTGGAGTTGTTCTGGACACTCCCGGACAAACCAAATAAAGACCTTTGGTTCAAAGGGTTAAACATTTCCAACCACCTTAACCCTCACCATATTATCTGTATGTAATTCCATCAAGACTAATACAATCATATCAACAGCCTTTGGTGGCTTCGGTTGCTTAATGGATTCCACACATGTCAGTTTTCTCTTGGGTGGGGCTTTGTGTCACATCCACCCCTCACTGTTGTCTTCCACTATCAAGGTGTCAGAGCTCAATAGCACAGAGACATTGCTTAAAAGAGAATCCATCCTTCATTACAAAGGGCCCACCTACTGATGATGGATTCCTTCTGACCCTGTGTCCACCTGCTCTGCAGGTTCACACCTGTGGCCATAAGCTTACCACAGGTCAGCTGCCATGCTGTCTGTGCTCACACTGTGCATCATTAACTCTACAGCCAAGGCGTCCTTGCTCAGACAAAGACAGACAGTCCCACTCAGAGTGCCCTCACAATGCCTCAATAATGAACCTAGACCTCAGTCACATTGTGCTCCTCGATTGCTTAAAAGAACATTGTGTTTTTGTTTTATTCCATATAAAATTTATGCAAATCAAGTTGTGGCAAAACTATACCACTGAGCAGGGCTCTGCACAGTAAACAGCACCTTCATCACGCAGCGTGCCAGGCACAAATTACTTCAGCTTTAAGACTAATCCACCAAGGCTGGCACCCATAAACCCCTTTGTAATTGGAGCATGCTCTGATCTAATCAGACGTGCTGGCCATGATGCCTGCAAATTACAAACATCATAGCAGTCATTCTGAATGGTCACACTCATCTGGCTTTTACGCCACCTCTGAAAGTTGCCACTGGATTTGGTGCAGCCAGGTGTCAGTGGATTGGCTGTGATCTTGTTTTGCATGGTTGAGATTACAAATAAATATTTTATCGGCCAAATAATGACATTTAGATAGAATTTGCAGATGTGTGACAGTAACAGGTGCAAAGAAGCTTTACTTTCTGCCCAGTGCCATTAAGCAGATTCCGTCCCAGTGTGCCAAATTGCTGCATGGCTTTCTGATTTGATTATGTTGGTGATACAGCATGCTTGTGGGTGATTCTGGCCTTAGTGATTATGAATGGATATCATGCTTTTACATTTCCTAGCTTCTCATTTCAAGAGTATACACAAGGTGCATTCATTTAACTAATTTGATTACTTATAATCTAAACATATATACATTTTGGTTTTGGAAGCATTCTGGTTTTCATTTATAGTCTAAGTAATATTGACTCATCATGATTAAGTGGGCTTTGGTTTCATGGAGGCAAACAGTTTGTGTGGAGAGCGAAATACATGGAACACCTTGACAGAAATACAATCTTGGAACCGGTTACTGTCTGCCAACAATTTGGCTTTCTATTAGCCTCTTCTAAAAATGTATCTGCATTCATATGCAGATATCTGTTTAGGTTAGCTGAAATGAGTCTTTCTAGTCATTCTTGCAAATGAAGTTGCTAATGAAGAGGAAGTCTTGGCCTGGATATCTGTTGGCTATACCGGAAGCCCCAAAACATTGGCCATTGCCCTAAGATGCTAAATTGTCGTGAGACAATAGCTGATGGGTTCTGAGATTATATTACTTACAACTATCTGTACAAGTATCTGCCAATACAGAGTCTTGATCTGATACTGCACACTTAGTACAAAGTACATCAAAGAAAAGCTATGCCTTAGGTAGTTCTTTAATGTTTGTGTTTTCTTTTCTTTTTTACGTAAAAACAAAAGATCGGATTTGGTCAATAAAGCTCAAAACAGCTGATACCATTCAGTTAAACAGCATCTTAATCGGTGCTGATACCAATCATTGAGATGATCAGACCATCCCTACTTACAACCAGATTCCTTTTTCTTTTATGTTGCGCAGCATGTCAAACATTGACTACAAGCTCATTTCTGACCCATTATCACATATTTCTAAATGAATTGGGCCAAGTTGGGTCAAGACAATGATCCAGAATGCCGTTCTACACCAGAATGGTTGGAAAAGAAGCTAATTTAAAGTTTTGAGTTGACCTGGTTGACTAAGAAGCTCTGACAAAAACTGAAGTGAGCAATGAATGCTCAACAACCTTGCTTAATTCAGGCCCTTCAGCATGTAGAATATGGATGGAGTTTGGTGTCTATATTCTTATCACTTGTCGGAGAAGTTGGAACAACAGCATGATTCTGCAAAATGTATCACAACCCCTCCTTCCCTCCCTTCTTTTTCTCTGCACTCCTTGTTTCATTCCTCGCCCTCCACACTCCCCTGCTAATCTTCTGTGACATTTTATAGCTCAAGAAAATAATTTAACCTCCACACACACACACACACACACACACACACACACACACACACACACACACACACACACACAGAGGGAGGGAGCGGGGCAGAGGGAGCGAGAAGGCCACACACACACACACACACACACACACACACACACACACACACCATACACACTAAGGATAGGAGAGAGAGAGACTGACATTCACACAAACCATGGGGGCTGCTAACCTGGAGAGTGTAAGGTGATGTGAACAAACTTGGAGCCTTCACTTTAAACTCAATATATAATATATAATATATAATATGTTACTCAATAATATACAGTTATGCAAAAATGTAACCCCTTTTAGTGTGAACATAATAATTACAATGTATACTGTAATGTATGGTAAACATTAGTAATTAACTAATAATTAGTAATTATTAGTTAATTAAGTCAAAAACATCACAGTTTACAAGGCACTTACAAGGTACAAGTTTTGTATTCAATATTGTTTTGCTCATCTCTGTTGATGGTCCTCACTTTTTAATATCGCCTCAATTTATGCTGCAAGACTGACTCTGCATGTTAATAAAGCACTGCTGAATTGAGCTGGTATGGAAGGGACTGAGATGGAGAGAATGAGAGGGTAAATTAGGTTGACAAAGAGTCGGTGCATAAGTGAATAAGTGTGTAAGTGTGTGTGTGTGTGTAAGTGTGTAAGTGTGTGGGAGAAAGCGGGGTCAGTAGAAGGGTTTGGAGCTGAATATGAGCACGATTGCAGCAATCAATGAAAGCATCTGAGCGCTGTGCTCTCAAGGCAATTATTCCCCCTCATACATGAAAATAGAAAATCAATACGTATGAGACTTTTCGCAACGGTACCAGATTACACATACACACACATTACTGGGGTCTACCTTAAGTTGAGCAGCGGCAAATAGCTCAACAGGCCTGAAAAGTCATTTTGCATTAGGAATATGTATCAGGTTTTCTGTGATGTAGTGTCACTTTTGGGGACATGACATAGAGTTATATTCATTTCCTGGAGACTCACCATAACAGCTACTTGCCTAACTTTGAGCTAACCCTAATGTTAACCACTGCCCCAAAAAATGTTATCTTTTTCTTAACTGGCGACAATTACTGTGATCATTAATTAAAGGAAGGAATAAAAAAACCTGTTAAAATAACTTTCACACTTAAAGTTAACTTGCAGTTAAATAACCGATAAGGTAAGACAAGTGCAACTATTATATGGCTGACAGCGAAAGACAGAATTTCATAATAGTTGTTCATAATAAAGATGACATCTTCTTCTAGCAAGTTATTCATTGTTGTTATGCTTTCACATTAACATATTTAAGCTTTAGATTTAAACTAGACTGCAACAGTAATTGTAGCTAATGTTATAGCTAGCTAGCTAACATGAAGGAGGCTTGATTACATAACTATGCTTCTCATTTATACTGTAACCTAATGTGTAATAAAGGTTTGAATTTATTACGAGGATTCATTCCATACAAGATGTACATTTTATTTAAAGATACAGTGGGTTAAGATAAAGTTCGAGGTATCTTAAGCGAATAGACAATATATTTTCAGTTTTAGAGATAGCTTAAGTATTTCTGCTTGCTTTGGTTGCTTAGGCCTTTTGTGCAACTTTAAGGGATTACTTAAGTGTAAGACCAAAATCCACTTTAAATACAGAAGTTTCCTTAAGATGTTCACTTGAACACACACGAAGAAGACTTATGGGGGTTTGAACAACAAGGGTGGTTTGTACAACCGATTTTATTTGGGGTAAACCTTAACTCAGACTCAAAGGAAAATCTAATTTAAGGTGTTTTGTGCAACAGGCCACTGGTCTTTAGTCTGAAATGTATCCCCAAAGGAAGCACACACACACAGCCCTCTCCATCTTGTTCACACACACGCAACAGAGTTTGCAGCGGCGATATTGTCACTGACCCACACATAACCTCAACTTAACATATATTCCTTTTTAGCTATAAAGATATAATACTGTGTGTACACATGTAAACACAAACACATGTTGGGACATGCTGTGCTCTCTGGCCACACATACACAGAGCAGTACCTTGGGGCGTAGAGGTGTTCTAGTGTGATAAAGATGGCACAAACTGCTAACATAGTAATGCTGGGAAGCTTGTGAGAGGCAGAGCTGTAGACAATGTGTGTTTTGTGTGTGTGTGTGTGTGTGTGTGTGTGTGTGTGTGTGTGTGTGTGTGTGTGTGTGTGTGTGTGTGTGTGTGTTTGTGTTGTACAATACAAAGGAAGTTCCTTGTGAGATACCAGTGTGTCTGTTTGTTTCGAGGGAAAAGGCTCTGTTTGAGTGCAGAGATAGTTTAATACACAGGACAGAAGCCCTTTGCATTGTTTATGAACTGAAAGCTTCTGATGCTTAGTAAGGCTAGACAATAAAAAAGAAATCCTTCCATCTCTCCAGCATAAAATTCTACATGCTGAATATGGATAAAAATACAAATAGTACCTTTTGCCAATTAAAATCCCATCAATCAAATACACCAGTTGGAGCATTTATCAGTTTTCTGTTTCACTCACATTAATAATGAATTGTTTGCAATTCACAGAAGAACTTTGTCAACATTGTTTAATTTCCAATCAATAATTTAGAATGTAGTGTGTCTTTAATATTTTTGTGTGAAGTTATTACAATCCTTTTAAATAAGTATTCTTATGCTTATGTTTTACTGTAGAAGGCTCCAGTCATTATGTTAAATAAATCAAAGACTGCACTCCTTCTGTGACTGTTATTGCAAAACACATTTTAGTCAGGACCACTTTTGTCAAAATATCTTATTCCAAAGCGGAATATTACATTTGGCGGTATGGCTCTGTTCTGGGACCTCCTTGTCCTTCCGCGTGCCTACGTGGAAAACCTTAAGGCGGGGAGAGCACACCTCCCTGCCCTTCCATGTGCATACATGGAAAAGTTTAAGACAAGGAGAGCAGCAGCAGAGACCCCCAAAGAACCACACCAGGCAACCTCCCTTCCATGAGGTACATGGAAGTGCCAGTGGGAGGAGCCAGCAGCGCTATAAACCAATACGTCTAAGCAGACACTAGTTGAAGTACATGGCTAAGTATACTAGAGATATACCTAGAAATTTGTTATACATTAATTGAATTTAAATCAGAATTTACAGGCCACTCATTGCTTTTTGAGCATCAAGAATTGCTTGGCCTCAGGCCGGCGGTATCGTTCGTAAGCAGATGATGACCATCTACCCATAGCCTTAAGCGTCGAGACAGGAGCTACGGATGCTGCATTTGTTGCTGCTCCTATGCAAATTGAATGAGGAGTGTAGTGTTCTGGAGGAAGCCCGCAGGTTTGGCAGATTTAGGCGAAGACGTGAGCCGAACCAAGCTTGGGACATGGAATTTCCTTCCTCCGTGGCAAAGAGAGGCTCCTGATTGCTGGCTCGGGGACGACTTTCAGATATTGAGTCATGGAAGACAGGGGACAAAAAGCAGAATTAGATCAGAAATGATGACTGATGATCCTTTTCTATCCCTATCAGTCTTAGAATGTTTAAGTAATAAAGAGAAGTGGTGAGAGTTAATTGATACAACAGCAATAATGAGTCATGCGAAGGAACAAAAGATCCTGTGCATCTAATGAATTCGCCACTTCTGAGAAATCCATAAAAGCAGTAAGAAAGACACTTTCTAATAATAATATGTGTATTGACCAAAACACCCATCCCTTGAGTACGTGTAGTGTTTTTTTGTGTGAGTGAAGGAGTGAAAGGAAGACGAACATCATTGCCTTGAGGTTCTCTTCTCTAGATCATTTAGCAGAAGACGGACAGATAGGTTCCCGAGCAGGCTGATGGTGGATGGATCCAAACAGCGCAGATGGAACTGAATACCTGCGACAAGCCTTTAATGGAAGATGGCTGTATTATCTTAATGTAGATTTAGCTAGCCAGATCACATATAGTGAGCAGCAGATAGCCTGTAGGAATGCATGGTTGTGTTTAGTCTAACACGGTTTGAGAGAATGGGGGGCAAGTCAGGCTGGATAGCGCTGCCTCCAGGTACAGCTGGCGAAATTCTGCAATTCAACCGGGACAAAGAATCATCAATTTTGTTATCCAAGCATGGAATATGAGCTGCTCTAATAATGAATTTACCTAACATAGATAACCAAGTGAGGCGCCTTACAAATCTATTAATGAATGGAACTGAAGAACGCCCTTGTTATTGATGTTGGCAGTTGCCTCATTGTCGCAAAAACATGATTGTTTCCTTGACCAGTCTTTTCCCCACAGAAGACATGAAACAACAATTGGGTACATTTCATAAAAGCGGTAGAAGAGGCATTAGCTGGCAAGGACGACAGTTCTTCTATGTCTGCGAACCACTGATTATTAAAATACCCCCCAAAACCACGGAAGGGTGGTTATCATACAGGTCAATCATGCCACTTCTACTGTATGCTTGTATTAATTATGTCTCCATAATTTCTGTACACAACAACCTAAAAAAAACCTATGTGGATCCATTGCCCTTCCCTAAATTGCCCCTCACGTCTGTTCCCTGTTCCAAGCTCAGCAAAACTGTTCATTAGTGATCTAGTAGATCATTAACAGTTACACTATAAGACCTTGCTGTTAACATAAAGTGCCCAGGGTGAAGTGGCACACAGCGTTCGATTTCATTTATATGTTGCTCAATATGCTGCGTCTTTTTATAATTAATGGCAAATGATGATTCTAGCTGCTCATTGTAAAAGAAGGAGATGCCATACCATTATCACACAGAAGAGATCAGGACTGGGGCTCGGATCTGCAGCCCTCATCCAAGCTCACCATATCATGGAGTTTCTCTACAAATCGGAGAGGTCCAGCAGCCTGGATATAAGGGAACTTCCCTGGGGAATAACACACCTGGCAAAATTAAGATGTTCGAGCAAGGAGAGCAGTTCTCTTTGGAAATTACTACTGCCTGCTGCTTTCATTACCTCTCTGATGCGATTATTTGTATCAGACGCTATCTAGAATGATGCCTAGAACTCTATAGCCTTACAGGGCCTGATGTTTCCGAGGAGAAACATCAGGCAAAGTGGATTGCCTAATGTTTTAAAGGTATATTTAAGAGCAGAAATGCATGGTCTGATTTTAAATTGATAAGTCAACTAACAGAAAATCATCTAAGAGGTGGAGCATGAAGCAGTTGCAGTTATTTAAAAGAATCCAGCTTTATTTCTCATGCCCCCTTTTGAGAGGCAGCTTCGTTCCTTCCCTGTGGAGATTGGGACTACACTTCCCAGCGTTCTTGGCGGGAATGTGACGCCGTCAAAGCACGCTGCAGTGCCGTCAAGCGCTGCACCTGTGGGACCATGTGCTCTACCTGCAGACAGTGAGGAGGGAAACAGGCCAACTGCGGACGAAGACGGACCGGCCGAACATGCCTAATCGAACTCCAGGACCTGACCCCTGAACCCATGGCGGCAAGTGACAACCGGATGCTGAACAAGCTGACGAGACGGGCCGTCACTGGCCGGGCAGGCGGCAGAGACCCGCTTCCCCCTGGAAAGCAGCGTAGCAGCCGGAGCCGGGACCACTGCGGTGCCACGGGAGCAATTCTCTCCCTTAGCTTAAATAAGGCGCCATGAATGATGTTTGCCAATTGGATGCTTGAGGGAATCAGGTGAGCTGTCAGCTGACTGTGTATGGTATCCAATAGGAAGCTTAGAGGATCAGCTGATCCATCAGCTGATGTATGTTTATGACTAGCTGTGATCATATGATATAGCTGTAACTGAGAGCTGAGCCTGACTTCGTGGCCTGTCTGAACTAACGCTATGCTCCATTTTGTAACACTTAGTGAACACCTGTTTCTCAGAAGGCTCTAAAAATGTCAACTTTGTTGTCGTTTTCTATGCTTTTTAAAATGAAGTGCCACTCAATTGTATCATATACTGTATTCAGTGTAAATCAAATACAGAGAAACATGCAATGTATGTATTGTTGCAAACAAAAAAATAAATGTAGCATTTCTGGTCAAATAAAAGACCCTGTTCAAATAATCGCTGATTGCTAATACAAAAAATGGGGCTTACATGGTAAATTTAGTGCAATAGAACAATAGCATTATGTCAAGCTAATCCATTTCTATTCTCATCCACTTTTGCCAGGATGGTTAAGCTGCTGTCAATAAAACTCAATGCTTACTGCTGCCCCCTTTCACAATGAAAGCATAGCAAGAAAAATGGAGGATTATGGCCTTAAGAAGGTAAGAAAACTTGTAATAAGAAACATATGTGTAGGGCACCACTTATTAGGGTGTTATAGTGGTTTAACTGTATTAGTTTAATCAATTAATGGTTATCAAAGTTTATAATTATCAAAAGATAATGGAAAATGATGTTAATTTCTATTAAAGATCCTCGGGGGACCACCCTTAAATAAGGGAAACGATAGCCAATAATTGATTGATCAGTCTTATAAAATTACACTAAACTATTAATTCAGAAATCGGATTAATAATTAAATTAATAACTTTAACCAAAATCATTATTAATAGTTAAAGTGGAAGGCTTTGGAGTTCTGCATAGAAGAGGTTGGTATCACTCACTCATGCACGAATAATTAATAATTATAATTATTATTATAATATAATAATTAATTTAATAGGCCAGCATGTAAAAACACAAACATTTATTAAAGGAATAATAAATGCAAACAGAGGAAAATACACTATATACAATCTAACTTAATGTAACTAAGTTAGAGAAGGTGTGTGTCTGTGTGTGTGCGCATGGGTGGTTGTGCGCCAGGAGAGGTGTGTGTCCTCTGTCTTCTGACCAGACGTTTTGGAGTATGAAACACGTGTTGGTGAGAGACAAAGAGCATGGAGGAGTGGGAGGGTTTGAGTTCCCTCTCCTCATGTATGCGCTGAGGTTTAGGCCGAATATATGTGTGTGATTGTAGATTAACGGTGCTAGATGACGGTGTCTGTGTGAAGCATAACATTAAACTAACATCTCCTTAGCACTGTCTCAGAGACTGCAGTTACTACAGTAACCTGCGTTTATCAAATCAACACCACAATCTGAACAGGGATTGCAGGAATAAGAGGCTCTTGTGCCATGCTATAATCCTTTGTTGTGCATCGGCCGGGGGTCGGGCCGCACCGAGGTCCAAAACTTATTACCCAGTGTGGGCGAGTGAGGTGAGCGAGGTGAGCGAAGAGGCGAATAGAGAAGAGCAGAAGAGGACAGAGCGAGTAAAGCCGTGCCAGGAGTTTTATCACCTGGACATCACGCGTCATCAAGCTGCATCAGGTTACAGGAAGTGACTGAATAAGGTGACAGGAAGTGACCCGTCACAATAAAAGTCCGGGTAAACATTACAAATGAACGAGTTCATGTTTAAAGGTCTCCTTTGACCCTACATATGTGCAAAAAGTTTTATTGGCAGTAAAGATGACAACAGGTGAAGTTTGAGGAAGTGTTGAGTTTACAATCACCAGGAAACTGGGTAGATAGGGAGTAAAGGCCTGTCTCTAATATAAGCCTTTATCAGATAAAGGCCTGGTTCTTTCTGCAGTTGAAGTAAATAAAGCCACTATTTAAGAACTACTAGATACACCTAACTGGGCAGCTCTGACAAATGTGAAAGTCCACAATAATGTGCAAATCATCCTGCTGGCAAAAACAGTTAAGAAGTGACTCATACATATTCATACACAACAATGTGTGAAATTAATGGTGGGGGTGAGTCATTCTGGAGAAAGATAATTCATTGTTGAGTCTCATTCCTACCTTCAAGTTTGTGTAGCTTGAAGTCTTTGCATTTATGTATGTCTAAAAGTATGTTTTCGGCATGAGTTCCATGACTGCAGGTTTTCAGACAGCACATGAGTTTTGCATCAGAAAAGTGAACTCATCATAGTGCACACAGGTACTGTATATAGGTAAACAGTCACCAGATCGCAAACCAACTGAACACATATGGGAGATTAGTTAGTGTTAATTAGTGTTCTACAACACCGTCATCCAATCACCAATGATTGAAATGAGGAAATATATTTGCAGTGTTTATCAAGCAGAATCATAAAGTTCCAGGATACGTGTCAACTTTTCACTCACTTTGAAACATTTTAAGCTTTTGTGGAGGGGGACTTCTGTTCATTTGCAGCATTCAACTGACTTTGCATGCAATTGCTTAGCCTGTAAAGTTTACTTCACATTCTGTCTGAACACAGAGTAACACAATTTGTTGGTTTTTCCAACATAAAGCTTGTAATAGACCCGCCGATCCACTAGGGAATACCAAGTCAGTGTCATGTTTTGCCTTGCCTAGATGTGAAAAGTACACGTACATGAATGTGCAGTATAAAGAGTACACGTATGGAGGACAAACAAAGGACTTTCACCCAGGAGACTGCTGTGGAGTCCTGTGTAAGACCAAAAGTCAGTGTTGTAGTCAGTATTTTAAGTTATGTACGCAAGTTAAGTCACATAATGCACTTAACTAACATCAGGTACACACATTTTTTACATTCTTTTCCTAAACCTAGCCAAGTAGTTCCGTTGCCTAAACCAAACCAAACTGTGACTTTGGTTGGCTTTTGGAAAAGTGTACCTGGATGTTCCTAACATTACCGTGACACAAGCAAGTGTTAACTGACGGTGGATAGCATGTGTACTACATGCTTTGCAGGCCATCGGGTTGAATTAAAAGGCCACTATGTACTATGTAGCTCCAACGGCCAAACTGTTCCTGCACTTGAGTTTGAATTACAACAACACACCTTTTGAGAAAACTGGAGAGCCTTGGATGTGGCTTAATAAATAACTCCCAACTTGTCTGCAACTACACACTAAGATATTGATCTCTTATTAAATCAAGAACATTTTATATAAGAATTGAGACCAGGGACATCTTTACAGGCCTAAGAAGACTGCAATACGTTTTGTCCTTTTGCTTACAAAATAAAAACATCACAAACTTCATTGTCCAGGTTACTCCAACAGTGGCATCGACTCACTGCATGAATGGCTCATTTCCAGTTATTGCTTTATTTTCAGATTATATATTTTCTTCATTATGGATATTGATAAGGCCCATGGCCAGAACTAGGCGGCCACAGAGCAGAGTGACATTTGGAAAAAGAAACACTACGATGATAAACGCTCAGCCTGGATCTCTGTGCACCTGAAAAGAATATTTTTTCTGTTTGACATTTTGGAGTCCCTTGCAATGCCTAGTCAATTTGTTTCCATTCCATTTTATCATATTGGCCAGTTTTTTTTTGTCCACTTCTATGCACATTCAGGTTGATTTGAAGTGAAATTTCTGGGATATTGGCCAGTGAGTAGTGGAGACACGTGGATTCACCTTCTCTTTGCCCTCAAGAGTGAGATAATCATTGACTGGCGTTATCTCCATAATGAAACAGCTCCACTGTGAGGGTAAAAAGCAACTTATCCTAATGAATAGCCCACTACCACAGAATCTTGATTTTTAGGGGGACAGTCAAACTGAGGGAAAATGAGAGAGACAGACAGAAAGAAAGAAGTGCTTATAGATGCACACGGATGGAGACTGAGCGCGAGACATTCAAAGAGATTACATTATCATCATTGACCTTCCAAATGTCTGCCAAAGGTTGGATGTGTCATAAATGCTTCAGTCACCGTGGGAAAGATGAACTTATCCAGTGGGAGATTAACTTGCCGTCTTGCTCTGCTCTCCCTCATCCTCCGCTTTGCATTATTCTTATAGTAAGTCTAACTCTCCTCTCTGATCTGCCCCATACACTATAAAAATATAGACGTAAATTCCTCACAATACAAAATCATCAATTGTAACCACTGGTGGACTATCCCAGTGGAGAAAATATAATGAAATGTCCTTCTAGTGGACAAAAACAAATGTGAACCTATTTTGATGTCAGCCATTGGTTTGTGAAATACTTTGAAGCCACAAGTTTAGCATTACAGTCGTCGCCATGACAGTTTGTTTGAGCCAGAAGAGGTGACGTATTGTGAGTTGATCTGCTGTCATTGGCTACGCAGTTTCGACTCGTCCATAGCAGGAAACAATGACTACTCGCCTAGTCATACAGAATCTTGTATTACAGCTAAACAATACACTAAAATATATTTCTAAAATTATTTTAGGTGAAAAATACTCAACTCAGTTACAGAATATTACTTCATATCTGATCAGCACTGCCTAGTTTGACAGTCTGATTTGAGTTCAGTGCGTTGAGCTGGATGGACTCACTGAAAATGACCTGTCAATCACAAGGTAGCCAAGCCCTAAAACATACCCTACTGTATGGTCTATTTTACTCTAAATGGGACCGTCATTTACTAAATGAACATCATACTGTACTGAGACCATAAACTAATTAGGAAACAGTTTACTGAGCTCATCAATCAAGTGAGAAGTCGACTAATTTCTCCATTAGACTGTACGGTACCGGTATTTTATTGCAGCCAATGGAGCAGCCCCCTGCTGGCTATTACATAGAATGCAGGTTTGAGGCACTTGACACACCCGGAAGCACTGTCCATTATACGTACTGTCAAAGGGCAAAACTGCCCTCTAGGACAAATTGTCCAACTGCAAAACCTTGGACCTTCCTCCTTAGGCCCTCTCTCTGTTTTCTCCTGTGGTTGGGGTTTTGTTATATATATATTTATTTTTTCAATTTCAACATCATATAGTTCACAAATTATTATTATATTAGATATATTACTGGTAAAGGACACTGTCACTCGTTAAACCGTAACACTGGTAGTACAGTTGTGCCCTTTTCCTCATGAACATTGGAACAAACTTTTATTGAGTATATGAATTGTTTTTTTATCACCTAAAAGTAGTTCAGAAATAGATTTTGGTGGACTGCTAAGATGAAATAAGATCAAGTTTACTCAGCTTACTCCATACGGAACTCTACTACTGATGCTCAAACCCCACAGGCTCAAATAGCTGGGGCTTCAGGAGGTAGGACTGTAGTTAGACCCTTCTCCTCTAGGGTGTCCTTCCTGTGTACAAAACATGGTACAGTTCCCTCTAGGATCCTGTTCTGGTGGTCTGTTCTGGCACTCTAAGGGGCTAATCCTAACCTTTATTAAACTCACCATAATAACCTGTGTACCACAGGTGTTTTCACACAAGAATAAGTGAAAGGCCCTGCATATCCACAAATAACAGCAGTACTTCTTCAGTAACAGTGTCCCTGTTCAATTTACTTTGGAACTACTATTGATGAGGTTGTTAACAGTTTCAAAAGGGATTCTCAGCACGGCTACATACTGCTTAAGGAAAATTAAAAACACAGTTTTTGTAATTTGGGTGAACAAATCTTAGCCGGCACGACACATAGATGTCATGTCTACCAAGTCTGCTTGTGTTGGCACTTATTGTTTCATATCTTACTACATAAACAGCACCATGTTCTATTACAAGGGAAGTTCCACCATAATTGAATCAACACACATTACATTACATTACACATTATGGTAGGGTTAGGGTTATGTTGTGGTTAGGGGTATAGTAGGGTTAGGGTTATGTTGTGGTTAAGGGTAGGGTTAGGGTTGTGTTGAATTAGGGTACTCACACTTTTTAGTCCAGCTCAGGCACTGATCTTCATCCAGATCAAGCTAATGTTCAGTAGTATTACCTCATACTAAGACTGGATATCTGACTAATGGATTTGTTAAGGCTGACGTTTTTGCAGTGAGTGTATTATAACGACAATATAAAGCTGTCAGATGTGTTCTTCACTTGCTCTGCAGTCTCTTTTCAAAGGATAAAAAGGGAATGTGTATTCAGACCCACGTTCTTGAGCCGTCATTTGGCTGCTACATGTGACACTTTGGCTGGAGCACAAGATGGCTGCCATTGAGTATTTTCCTGAATACCTCCACAATGAAAGACTTCCGACACTGTGCGCATACAAACAAGATTGATTCTGACAATATTATTTCAAGTATAAACAGCCTTGCCACATGTGTCAAATGAGACTGTATCTAATTTTCTAATCTGTTGTATTGCCATCACGTAGGATTACAACTCTAAAATCTATTTTAGGTTGGATTCACCTTTCAAATATATCCTGCTTACATTGCTTACAAGTAAATTGAAAATCCTGCAGTGTTAATTGTAAAGCTGCTAATCCCATAACATAAATACACAGTGCTTTTATATAGATGCGTATTCTATTTGTGTTCTATTCTTGGTGGATTCTGTTACTATATAATCCACATAGCTTCATGTGCATGGGTGCCACATAGCAGTACAATTCACAGCATGGCCCATACAGTATGTACTAACCAACCGTGCCCATGGTCACGTTTTTTATTGTTCAGAGCATAATATTGCAATATTGTGCAAAACCCTAAAACCACAACAAAGAGTAAATTTGACATTATATTATATCACGATGTGGCATGATTTGTGTGTTCTTTTTGTATTTGTATGAGAAAAAGTCACAAAACATTAAAAATCCACAGTGCCTAAAGCATACTGGACACCTGGGTGTCAGCTGTTACAACTAAACTATAAAAAACTCATCACAAACAAAGCATTATTTATTTACATTTATTGATAATAGGATTCACAATAATCACTCATAATCCGCACTGGGAGGGGAGGGGGGGATGGTATTAGGGCCCAAAGTCATGAAATGCAAGCAAAGACGAGGTGCCTGGAGTGAATTAGCAGTGCGCAAACACCTACTGCATATAGAAAACAACTGGAAAAAACACGCCACTCCAGTTCATTACTACAGACAGTGCCGCGTGCCACCTGCACACGCACACACTGGCTAAGCTGGGGCACACATTAAGCATATGCCAAAACAAAGATTGACAACACAAAACATTAAATATTACGCAAAATGTATTTACAAATTTTGATAGTGACAAAGGATGTGCTAAATCAAATAAGAGCCAGTTCCAATTTCGGAAGTCCCAGATCATGTTCTATCTGGCACAAATAAGCCCTTATGTAGGGAAAGTAGAGGTGTAGAGATTTAAAGATACGAGTTGGAAATCAGTTTCAACGTTATAGATGCAACTACACTGGTACACAGACCCCCGGATGGATCTAAATGTACCATGAACGGGTCAATGGTCCAATTCTGTAGTTATGAATCAGTTGACTGAAGCTCTGTTGCTAACAGCGTCTCCACTCTTGCGAAAGGTAAATGGTGAACACCAGGGTCTCGCGACAAGAGCAACGAGTGTAATGTAGCATTGTGGCTTGCAAGGTCGATATGTAAACAAACATGTCTGACAACACTGGCACCATTTACAGTTAACAATTAAATCTAAAGGTTGGAAGGCAATTTGAGTCCGTAAGGAAAGTTGGACAAAAGTCTAGCACGACCAACCTTCACACTGACCTGGTGAGATGGCATGGTGACACCTATGCAGGCGAAGAGGAGTCTGTAGATGCTAATGCAGCTAGCACAAGCAAGAACACGAGCAAAGATTTTCATAAAATACAGTATTTGTATTTGAAGGTGATCAATGCCATTTTTATAGAATTGGCTTGTTTTGATTTAGAATGGAAAGTAAATGTCTACATTAAACAATTGTTAACAACTATATCAGATTGCTTCAAATCGTACCAAATTATTCCATATTAAAATATATCGTCCCTGAATCGCCTTAAAAGGGAGATATGCACCCCCAGTGCCAATTCTCTTTCTTTATATCCTTTTTAAGTACATTTTCAGTGCTTTTTTCTCAGCGTTAAGCTAGCTGGGCTTCCCAGAGATGCACTTATGCAGGTGTTTAGAAGAACCTCACCAGCATTGCTGTATGCAGGTTTTTAGAAATACTGTGGTCCAAAAACTGAACTTGCTAGAGGGGTTTTTAGACAATTATTTCATAACATTTATTGTATACCCCTTGGAAAAAATACTGAGGTCCATACCTTGGTGACCTCAGTGGTGGGTATACCCATGCTTACCATAGGTGGTGGTACTCTAAAAGGAAGTAAGGGTACTCATGTGGACAAAAACCAGAAGTGCTGACTCTACTGGCCAGGGGTCACCAAAATATAAAGATTTGTTTTTGGGAAATGTGAATGCCTGGCCATTTGTTTTAGTAATAGTTTTTTATAGCTTGAAGTTGACTTGCTGAGATATCTTGTTCCAAAGTGTTGGATGGACAGATCAGTCAACTGACTGACATTCCCATCATTCCCAACCATCTAAGAAAAAAATAAATTGGTACTTTAAAACCCTTACTTACAACAAAATAAAAACTTTGCGTATGATAGACACCAAAGTGCATTCTTTGGAGCTGACAGTCCAATCAGAAATGAAGGTTTTTGCATTTTCCTTTTTTTCTTTTTCACTTATTTATTTCATTATTTCCCCCTGAAATGTTTGATGCCAAGTTAAAAGGACCCCTGCAGAGAAGAGCACAGCTACTCCTGCTGTTTTCCAAATGTCGCAAATGTCAAATGTGCTGGCCCAGAATTCAGCTCATTAGACAGAGCTCAAGGTTTAAGGTTGACTTGTTAATTATAGGCTATTATATATGTTACATACAGTATGTCTACATTTAGATTGTGGGTTTTTTGTTTCCAGTGAGGAGGATTCTCACCAGCCTGATGGCTAGTAAAGAAAAATGACATTCAGAGCTCTCAAATATCGAGGACAGGTCAATGGCAAATAATAATAGTTAGCTTATGGGCAGGTCTGTCAATTATACATTTGCAAGGGCAGAACTACTTGTTCTGCTCTAATCCATCAGCACATGTTCCATGTCATGTCACAAATGTCTTGATTTCCCTCTTGAATACCACATTGCCAACAGTGAAAATATGTCAATCAAGTGGGGCCACATCATTTTCTTTACTTGTGAGCCATCAGGCTGAATTATATTTCTCAAAAAATACATGTTATATAATGTATAATGCAGGATTTACTCTTCTTTTCATTTAATTGTGTTGCTTTTGTCCTTACTTGGAGTCCCAGTGCCAGTGATCCAACAATGGCAGCATAAATTTGTCCTGAAAATGGTCCCTGTTTTAGCAGCACCTTGAAGTTGCTCACCATCTTTCTTCCATGCTCTTCTAAGGATCTAAGGATAGAGGGTGTGTGCTGTGCAGTTAAACTGACTTGACATGCTGTCATGGCGAGCAGGGCAATATTGGTGACATTTGTAGACTGTGGACAGGCTTTGGTAAGTGGACTTGTAAAGCGCTATTGACTGGTTGGTAGACCAGAAAATCTTTAAGTTCAACACTTGTTGCCCATTCATGCGCAGATGCTGCCATGCAAGGGGCCAACCCGCTCATCAGCTTTAAACCAACTAAAAAGAAGCAATGAATCCTGAACACTGCCAACACTTTTACATGCTGTATTGATTAGCTAATGACATCTTTAGTTTGCTGTTGTCTACAGACAAAAATGTTATAAAATACAAAGAGATAAATGATCAGCAGTGTAATGGTTCCTTTTTTCTTCTCAGGCTTATGTACAAGTACAAACAGCCTTTCAATAGAAAGATCATAGGGTCTCCAGAACATCTGGAGTCATCCTCTAGGGACCGTATCCCTCGCAGAAGTACTCATGTGGACAAAAGTCAGAAGTTCCGGTACTCAGTCCCAGTGAGTACTGGCCCATTTCAGGCACTGATTTTTCAGTAGGTATCTGGCTTGAGACCATTATTATGGCTCTTTTAACCGCAATCAATCAGCTTTTTTAGAAATATCTTGACATGGACAAACATGATTGTGAGGGGGAATTTTGGGCGTGTTCAACAGAATAGTTTAAACATTTTTCATTCAGCACCCTACTTCCCATATCACATTGAATTTTTTAATCAGTTTAAGCAATGTTGAATACATCTGGTGACTTTTTTTCCCCTCTTGTCTCTTCACATTGAAAAGTAAAGTAAATGTTGTTTTTGTCCTCTCATTCTGAAAGAACTTGAATATTATCTGGAGGGTTTGGATGGAGAAAATGTTTGAATATTACATTTTGATGAGGTTAAAAGTCACTCAAATTATAAAGTAATCAGTGTCTCTATCAGGAGATGTCTTTTGTCAGGATGGAAAAAGCTTGGATACTAAAAGTCTCCATCAAAGGCCAGATTAGTGGAATTGGGTTGATTGGTAAGTAGCTCCTTTAATCATGGGGAGGCAGGTTTCATTGATGTTTTTATACTATTTCCTACAAAACACTGGAATGCATCTCTGGTCAGATATTTGATAGAGAAGTCATAAATAAATACAATGACTATCAGGGAACACAGGTGGGAAACACTGAATGGATAATATCTGATTTTTAATAACAGCTTGTTATCCGCCACAGAGGAGATGAAAGATGTAGATTTCAAAAGAAAAACACACAAGGGCGCAGAGATAAAGTCCAACAAATATGAAGAAGAAAAAGAGCTGGAGCTGATTACTGCTGAGCGCTGGGAGTCTTAAAGGGATATTTGGGTATTTTGCAGAGGGGTTGTATGAGGTATTTATCCATAGACAGTGTATTATCAGTAGATGGCGGTTGGCACGTACCCAGTTTTGAGAAGCAGACAGGACAGCAACACAAAGACCTACAGTTGTAAACAAAGGTTTGGGCATCCCTTGACAAATAACAAGAACAGTCATTTTGCCATGCAGAACTTCGAGGCAATAGTACACAAGCATTTACCGTGTTTTTAGTTCAGTTCAGCTTCAGTTTTCCTCAGAAATTGCCGTCCCACGGCAAGGTAAAGTGGTAAAAATATTATATAGCGTACATTTAAACTAAAATCTGTTTTGTTGCTGCCTCTTTCAGCTTCCGTGCTGGTACTCCTATTTGCTTCTCCCGGTGTCAACTGATACATTGACTATGGACAAGTACCCTCACACACCCCAAAAAACTAAGTTAAAAAAACCTGAACTAACCTTTAACATGGCGAGAGGGAACGTCTCATCTAAGTGAAATAATTAGGCTGTCTGACAAGACAAGACTGTAAGGATGTTTCAGATATGCAGGTCTTGATTTGAATGAAGGTGATAATGAATTTTCTGTGGGAGACAGAGGAGAGTAATGATGAACTCAGCAGGAGTTCACAGGATGATGTATGAAATTTGCTGCACGGAGTGGACTTTTTATTATGTCTGATTCACTGATTCTTCTATCCAACATAGTTATGTAATGATTTTGGTGTGTATGAAGTTGCTTGTGTGTGAAGTCACAGCATAGAGATACTGACTGACAATTAATTAGTTATGTCCAACACTCGCACAAAAAACCAAACACACACTCACACATAACTGCTCTTGCCTACAGCAGAACTGGACTGAGAAGACAGACAGGGACCCATGCTTTAGTTCAAAGAGGAGAACAACACACACACACACACACACACACACACACACACACACACACACACACACACACAGTCATGGAAAGTAATACATGGAAATCAGTTGGTCCCGTTGCAGCAGGTTGCATCATTTTGAGTGACTGGAGAAGAACACTGCTCCTCAATAGACTGGTTACATTTTTACATTTATGATTTTGACTATATTCTTTTCCTACTGAAAAGGAGGCATTTCCAAATATTCATAATCTAAATCCCTTTTAATATCTTCCTGGATACCAAATATCAGGACTCATGAAGTGAAGGCGAAGGGCCATTTCTGTAATAAAGTTAAGTCTTCTTGCAGAAAGTGACAAGTGTTGCCTACAGCAGTAGTTCCCAAACTTTTTTGAAACACAATGCTCCTTCATAGCATTTTGTTATTACATTAAATGAAATAACGTGTCCAGAATGACACCAGACTGACTGCACAGTCTGTAAATGATGAATATCCTCATCCCACAAGCAGCAAAAACCATGTTCGTACAGCCGGAAGGCTCGTAGCTTTCACTCTACAGTCTGGTTTAAGCTCTTCTGGCCACTGAGGTGTGGCCATTGCAGACTGTGTTGAGGGCTGAGATCAGCATATCTCAGAGTTTTACTTACAGGAACAAATCTTTACATTGCTTGCTCTGATGGTTTCTGATTGCTGGGTGCCTGGAAAGCCAGAAAGCGTGTGGCTTTACTCTGACAAGCAGCAACTGTGAGCTTTCATGTCATTAGCTGCTGTATAACAGTGTACTTTACTATGGTGATTTTGTTGTTTTCAGCTTATTTCTTTTGTTTTAATTTGTTTGGAAATGTAAATAATGTAGACGTTGCCTTGCTTTATTTTATGTGGTGAGACGTTATTAAAAATGCACAAGAAAATAGAAATAAAATGTAAAATCTAAGGTGCCCACTTGAGAAAGCATGCAGCTCTGGTTTATTTATATTTGATGAATAAAATGATTAGATTCTGAATGTCAATATATTCCCAAGAAGTTTAATGCATTAAAGATTGGAAATCATTTTCACCCTTGCTCCCACATATTAGCAGCTGCTGTTATATGTTTAAGGATTGAGATGAGGAATAAGGAAATGTACACATCATCTGGTGGCTGTTTAAGAGTATGTATAATCCCTTCCTGAACAGCAGGAAAGGTTCTTGTACAGAGCAGAACATACTGGTTTCATAGCATCATTTATATAGAAAAATAATAGGTGCACGTGTTGATGTGCATCAGACAGCGCCTGTGTGCTCCTCATGAGGCTACCAACATATTTGTAAGGATAAGAAACTGCAAATCAACGAAGAGACTTCCTAGCACTTGTGTACATAGTTTTTATGCTATAACAATGGCAGCCCAGGTTCATGCTCCACATCCTACTAGTTGTTATTATTATTGATTATTATTTAGGTAAGACTCTGTGAAAACTAAGAGTCCTTGGTGGTTTGTCAAAGATCAGACATTGGCATGAACTGTTTTAAATATGCAATGTCACCTTTTCTATGTGTTTGTTTTAGTAACTGCTAACTGTTTTTTATGACCTTGTATCTTGGTTGGGTGAGCTGAAGATACATTTCCACCCTGGTGCACAATTAAGACATATTCTATTTTACATTCTATTATTTTCTATCCTGATCAAAGTTTCTCTTGGTAGAAAAAATGGCCAATTCATCTCAGTGTCTCCAGGTCAGATGCATAGGTAGTTTTTGATATAGCCATGAAAAGTCAGACATGTTCAAATCCTGCAGGAAGGTACCCTGTGGAGGTTTCTTGTAAACAAACATGTTGGTTACATTCACAGTCACTGACCAATCCTTGACATGTAAAAAACATGTTGATTGCATTTCTTTCTTTAATGTTTATTTAATTGTAATGCTTTCATTACTGTATAATCACCAGAACACATGAATCATTTTGTTTTTAGTGCCTTAGAATTAGTCTTTCATTGCCTTCCATGGAGCTCACCATGCTGAACCACCATGTTTCTACAGTAACCCATCTCTGCCTGTGCTTTCCCACTGGTACATTTCTTTGTGTGTCACCGCCACTGGTTGATTACTGGAATGGTGTATTATGTCACCAGTGTCCTTGTTTACGTGCACAACAAACCAAACCCATTAATAGAAAAACAGCTCCATAGTGCTACAGGAAACCCTTTAAGTTTTGTATGTATGGAAACTGTAGGAAAAACCAACTGAAACTCAACTTAAGTCAAGATGGCGTTACATTCCCCCACAAACTATTATAGTATGCAAAATCCTTACATATGAATACATATGTAACGATTTTGCATACTCTAAATATCCATTGTTTAATTCCTACCATTGGAGCGGCACCTACAGAGTGCCTAAACATTAAATGACTTTTGTTGCACAATTTTCGGGAAAAAAATCAAACATATATTTTTTTCTACATTTATTATTATGATCTAAAAAGGATTCAATTCAATTCAATTTTATTTGTATAGCGCCAATTCATAACAGAAGTTATCTCAGGACACTTTTCAAATAGAGCAGGTCTAGACCGAACTCTTTATAACATTATGGACGAAGGATAAACACTAATGGTCCACATTTAGGAGGGTAAGAAATAAATATAATATTCAGAGGTCTGTTTTCATTAGTGTACCTGAAAAGAAGAACTGCTGTGTTTCTGGTACCTTATTTTTAATTACAGAATTTGAGGGGTGGCTTTCATGGAGGCAGTCATGTTGAATCACCATGTTTCTACAGTAGCCCAGAATAGACAAACCCCTATACAAACTTTAAATATGGGCGTTCGCGTTTTTTGCATTTCAAGGCCACAATAGTTTCTCCTTTGCACTTGGAAGGTGAGGGTGAAGCTTAGGTGTTGCAATCTGCAACTCCACCACTAGATGCCACTGAATCCTACACACTGGACAGTTAAAGCAATAATAAACCGCCATTGCTCAGCACTGAACTGACCTGGAATGAACTGAAGTGAACTCAACAGGGGAAAACATAAAAACATAGGTGTCCAGGTTCTCTGTGGTATATTGAGTCTTGAGCCGAAGACAGCTGACAGTTCAATTGTTTGAAAAGCAGCAGGAGGAGGGTTGCTCTAAAATACTCCACTGTGGGGGTCCCTTTCACTTTGCATCAAACATCGCTGTCTCTGAAAATATGCTGCCACATTTCCTCAAACCATAATTACAACACTTGTCTGTGTGATCCCTTATATAGGAGAAATCAGCTTCTCAGTAATACTTAAGTCATTATTTCTCAATAAATACAACAGATATAGCTAGCAACTAGCTGACAACAGGCCCCACGCAAAACAAAACACACTCGAGAGTGAGATGCATTTATTTCAGCTAGGCTTTTTTGTTGTCATTGACTACAGCTGTGGTGATCTTATTTAGATTTGCCCAACACAATTTTGTGCGGTTGTCTGCTGTTTGTGTTTCCCCTAAATGGGGCATTTTTACTCTCTTTATTTTTTGTGGATTTTGTTTTGCATAATCAGCCCTACTTTTCAACCTCTACAATACATCTGTGATAGACTACACACTATTTGTCAGGAGAACTTTGAATTTAGATTATACAAGCTTAAATATCTTTAATATCAAATATCTTTAATATCACCCCTAATTGCTTAAATACTCCAGCTGTCCTACAAAAACGACGACAAAGAGGATGACTATGCACTTCTAACATCATTAATACAGACTTTATTTGCTATAAACAAGACTAAAGAAATGGCAATCAAAAGCTAAATCTAGTAAAGCTGAAGGACTGAAGGAATCTTCAGGTCACAGATTCACTCTGCTGCCTCATTAAGATTACGTAAGGAAGAAGTGTGAATAGTTTTAGTATCTCAACTCAATTAGTCTGTTTTATTCCTCTGTGTCTGCTTCTAACATGTGGCATAATGAGGGTGAATATTTTTAGGGTCACAATAAACCAATTAAATATGACTTCATGCTTCAGCGAGTTACAGCAGAGTACTTTTTAAAGTCCCACATGCTCACCCTGCATGTGCAACTCTATGTTGTATAACCTTTAATTACTATTTCATTATAAAATAATGCTAATAGGTAAGCTCAATGGCTATTGTAGCCTCAAAAGTTTCAATTTTCTGTTTGAATTCTCATTCAGTGTTGCCATTCTTTCTGCAGGGACCAACACTTACTTTTATTTTAGGGTCTTTTGTGCACCCAAGAAAAGTTTAGAATATATTGGTAAAGTTATTGTTTTTTAAGATTTAACGTTAATGCATTATTTTTAACATTAATCTCACAATATGCACAAGGCAGGGGCACTGGGATACTGGGAAAATATTCTGATGCACATTGTACTTGGAACCAAACAAAGATCAGGTATCAGTAGTGTAGTAGTGCTTGGAGAAGTGGGTACACTCCTACCCCTGCAAAGTTTAAACATATGTTAAAAACAGTGAAAAGGAAAACAACTCTGGCTCATTTTCGGGTGAGCTAAATAAGCAGATTGTCACTGGGCTGCTGCTGCTTGACTTCAGGGAATCACTATGAATATCACATAGCCACCGAACAGGTGCCGATTTTGCAATCACTAGTGACCCACAGACGGATCAGACAACTACATAATTCAGTCAGGACCACTTTTATCAAAAGAAAATTAATTTCCAAATGCAAAATGCATATATGGTGATATGGCTCTGTTCTGGGACCTCTCTGCCCTTCCATGTGCATACATGGAAAGCTTAAGACAAGGAGAGCAGCAGCAGAGACCCCCAGGGTACAGAACAGAGGAAGCATCAATGACAACAGAAATGCCATTGATTAAATCAGATACAGCATAAAAGGAGGAGCTGGGGCAGAGGCGGGTTGCAAAGTGGCTTGCAGAGTAAGCAGCTTAAACAGGGGCCTTGAAAGACATTTGCCAATTGGGTGCTTGAAGGGGATATGCTCAGCTATCAGCTGATGTGTATACTGTATGTCTGTCAGGGATGCACTGGATACTAATTCTTCTGAGGCTTTGCAATTAGGGTTGGGGTTATATAACCATTAGTTCAATCTGAATTGAATCTGAATCAAATTCCTTATAGACTCTATTTAAGTTCCCCTTTCAACTAGTCAAATCATGCAGTGGCAAAGAAAAAAATGCAAAATAAGAGTTAACATTTCCGTTTCCACCACCTCGCATAGCGAGTAAAGGGTTTCATACTGAGCTTGTATTGTTTTTCTTAGATTAGTAAGTACACAGCTACTGTAAGCTATTGCTAAATGTTATCTATTTAGCAATCGGTTATAAATGTAGCTAATTGTATAATGTTACAGACAGTGTTAATATGTTTGCAGTCTGGTTCAAATATTACTAAATCCTGATTGGTGCAAAGAAGCAAATGCCGTTTCTGCATGATTGAGCCCCGCCTACTTCCAACCGGTGAACAGAACAGACAAAACTGGCAGAAATCAATTTTTCACATAGGACCCCATCACTCATAGCGAGGATGTGATTGACAATGTAAGTTCAATGTTAATGAGCTTCATGTAATATAATCTGCCACCGACATCATTCATCAGTTTAAGCAGCAGGAGTTACGGCTGTCAGCTGTGACTTAAGATGAGAACCTGCCACCTGGAGGTTTACACCACCACACAGAAAGCAGCCGATCACAGTGGGAAGCACCTGCATACTGTACAATGTTAGGTTTCATGGGAAATGTGGTCAAATGTTAAACTCTCTTCTGAGTGATTTGTGCAGAGATAACATTTACAAAGAGCACTGATTCATGCTTGTGGCTTCATATGTTGTATGAGAACTCCTTCCAACCCATTGTTACAGTACATTACTTCTACTCAATATAGCTTTGTAGTTTTACTAATTAAAAGTGAACTTTAAAGTGTTTCACTTTTGACAGGAACACAGTCTTTCTCTTACAAATAGAAGTGTATCATAAGATCTCCTGTGACAAGACATTGCTTTAAAATCAATTGTGTCTAGTTCAATTATATATGATTATAATTCCTAAAATAACATCTACTCATCCCTTAGAACATCTAGAATTTATGAATATGAAAAGTAAAAAGTGGATTACAGTGTAGGTGCACTATAGGTGCAGCTTTATCTCAGAAGTTGGTGGTCAAAACAAACAGTTGGTGAAACAGAGTGTAGCTCACCTGGTGACAGGTTCGTTTGTTTGTTATCCCATTCCTCTCACTTTCTGTCAGGTCGCTTAATGATGACATCACTGAAGCTGATAACTCTAGCAGAAGGCCAATCCCAGTCTTAACCCTAAAGCCTCAACACTGAACCCTCGCAGATGTAGCTAATGTCACCTGGTTAATGTGAGAGGCTGAAATTGCATAAATATGAATGGGACATCACTTTGTGACATATCAGTGACCTCTATTGAAACACTTAGACATAACTCAGAAAAGCCTTTAATCATTCAACCATGCTGTTTTATTGCCAACAGGTCTTATCTGTTTTATTATTAGAATGTATCTTTATTGTTTGGGCATTCACTTCAACCCAATATTTACTTTTCATCATGTTCATCATGTTTCTATTAAATATTATGTCAGGTTGTGCACCAAAATATTCATTGACTTTCCAAGTTTAAGTGGCAATTCACATGAATTTTCCCAGTCCGGAACTATAGTTTTTATGATTACTTTGACACAACATGAATGCAGCTTTATAAATGACACTGTGGTTGCATTGTGGGAAATGTAGGATTCAGTATTCTTACAGAAAATACTAATTTCATATGTGCAGAAACATGTGGCTTTGGAACATTTTTGTGGAGTTGTGTGGGAAGTCCATATGATTTCCCAGGTGCAACCTATGTGATTGTGTTTCAGTGTGTGGTGCCATGATTTCTACATGTGCTCCACATGTTGCAACATGTGGCAGCATCTTTTCTACAAATGCTATCTATGCTTGACCAGAACTAAAAGTCTGAATATCTCCTATCTTATGATTCTCCTAACTCTATGGAAGTGCAGTACAAAACTGCTCGAGCACCATTAAAACAACCTATTTCCCAGTACTGTACAGCGAGCTCCCATTATTTTTCATTTTGGGGCCCACAGCAGTGAAGACACTTTCTTTAACTGTCATTGACGCAACATGAGGCAACTGTCACGCAATATGTGGAAAACTCCCCACCGAAAACAGGGTCTTTGAGCTTTTTTGGCGTGTCACGGGGAGACGACAGTGTGACGTGATGGCAACAAGAGAAAGACCAACGCAGATAAAGCTGGGCTGCTCGCCGTGTCAGCTGACATCAGTCAATCACAGGATACGAACACGTAAGTCAAAGAGAGCGAAGCAAAATATTGAAAAAAGCCAGTCCTCTTTCTCTGTCATGTTCAAGTACCTGGATATATATCGGTAGCGATGTCAGCCTTGCGTCTGACTGTTGATGCCTCGAGTCTCTCATCATGTGCCGTCTGCAGAGTCAGCTGGAATGAGTCAGACAATACAGCAGCTCTGCAATCAGTAAAATATTGTTTTTCTTCACCTTTGTCTCCCTACTATCGCTGTCACATCCATCATCTCCCTCTCTCTCTCCCATACAAAGAGCTTTATCGTCACAGTCTTACACACACACACACACACACACACACACACACACACACACACACACACACACACACACACACAGCAGGAGACAAACCGAAAGCAGCTGGAACACATGCAGAGGTGATCGTGTTCTCTACTGTACGACGCAGTGGGACCAGACTGTAACCTCCCTGGAACTCAGCAGGTGTCTGTAGTCTGATTTCTACTGTACATGACATCTCCCCCTCCTTTCTGACCACCTGTCTGAGTTTACTCACCTTTTATCCTCAGATTGAGTTATTACGTTGATATTGCTCTTTGCAACTAGGGCTGCAGAAAATGATTATTTTTACTATCAGTTATATCGTATAAACACAACAAATCACAATTTTCGCAATAAAAAGTGGTCAGGTGATTATGAGGTCCAGGACTAAGTTTAAGTGAAATCATTTCAACAACCTGCGTTAATCCTCACTGGTGATGGTAAGTGCACACATCTATTGCCTGAGTGTGGCAAATGTGTTGATGATGTGCGACAACTGACGCAGCAGCTTAAAGAATCACAAACAGCCATGTTTCTAATGAGGGTTTGCCTTCAAGGGCTGCAGCAAGATGGTCAAGGAAAACCAAGGCAACATCACAGGTAGCTTATTAAGGTTTTCCTACTGGCAGTTACATTTCCACCACCTTTCTCTCTGTGATGTTTGCATGGGCAAGAGGAGGTAAGCTAAAAAAGGAACAGACTGAAATCCTGTGCATTGATATCTTGCCAGTTGTCTTAGCATGTGTGTGCACCTCCAGGACTAAAATCCCATGACTGTGTCAGCTTAACTGTCTTCTAATTTGAAAGGCAATCAGTAAAACACGGCTGCCGGAAAACTCATACATTAGCTTCTCATTCATTCCAATATGTTTTATTAAATATGGTATCAGGAACCATTTCGATACAAAATATGATAAAAACAAAATCCATTAGATTAGAAATCTGGTGGATATTTGAAATATCTCATGGCAGATATATCTGTGATGATCTTTGCGCCCTTCAGGTGCAGCAATACATAAGTAATTGAAATAAGAACAGCCATGGCCTATACAGATTCTATTTGATCTTTTGGGGTTCCCATTAAAGTTTCTCACAGGACTGATAATCTACAGCTACGTTAGCGCCTCTAACAGGGTCACAATGACAATGCTGACATGCTCATGTTCTTAGTTGAGAAAAAATGTGCTAATTAGCGCTAAACACAAAGTACAGCTGAGGCTGATGGGACCATCATTAATTGTGCTGTTAATTTCACTCTTCCTAAATTCCGCCCCTTTTTGCTCTGTGCTCCAATGACAGTTGAGGAATAGGCAGGGTAGGGTGGGTCATGACTTCGCCATCCTGGGAAAAAGAAATATCACTTCCTTTCCTTAGATAAGCTTGGCTCATCTGTGTTGAATCAATTGTTAACTAACTACTTTCATCTGACAGCTATTATTCGCTAAATGCTAGCTATCTTAGTGGGTAATTTACATCGGTTACAGAGGTTGGTTAATAGTCACATTTTGCTAACATTAGCTATCCTAAGCTGTGACGATTATATGTCGCTTTTATCTTCCAATCATCTTCAAGATGTGGTTGTCTTTTCAACATAGACGAGTCACATTGCATATCCAGGCTGCTCAACTGTTATTGGAGATTAGAGCAAAATGGGCGGGACTTAGGAAGGGTCAGTTCACTGGACAGATAAAAGTTTTGACCTAATGCTAGATGAAAGTTATTAAAGTTCATCCTCAGAGGAATTTCTGTAGGCTATAAAAGTTCATGGAAATACATCCAATAGTGATGACAGAACTAGAATTTCTCTACATTGTGTATGAATGTTATCCATTTGCAGCTGCTCAGCCTCTTCCCAGTATGTGACTGTGATGAATAAGGTTGTTTAACCCCTGTGACTCCATGTTAACAGCTCCTTCCACACTGTAAAATTGAGTCAGTGAATCTGTGACCCCTAATGTCTCTGCAGAATTAAATTAAAAATGTAAAAAAAAAAACCCTACAAATTACAACCCCAAGAAATCTTTATCTCTCTACCAGCAGCATTTAAGCTCTACACCATGTCCGACACGCCCTCTACATTTAGGCTACATAGACGCTGGTGTTTAATGAGCGATACCTGGTTCTAATTGTGATGGAACACTTTCCACCAAACCTCTCACATTTTCACACAACCTGTTCACATGACACCGGCGTCGAAGCCCACATGGTAATTAACGAAATGGGAGGCATTAATTGGTTTCACTATGACAGATACAGTAAGCTCTATCACTGTAACAGACACTAAATGGTATCGCCATGACGACCGCTAATTTGTATCAGTGTGACAGACACTGAGGGAGAGAAGGCACCCACACTGGTTCTGCAGAGAACAGCCTAAGACGGTTGCTAAGAAACAGCTCTACAGTACTGTGTGTGTGTGTGTGTGTGTGTGTGTTTGTGTGAAGTGGGTTATATACATATATATATATATAGTGTTTATGAGAGAGATACACACATATATGTATAAAAAAAAAAGGCAAGTCACATTTGTTTGTGCCTCAAACATTCCCTCACACACACACTGAACAGTGTATGCTGTCAGACAGGATGACGGCTGTATTGCTGTGTGTGCTGCTCTGCTCTGCCTGTTTCACAGGTCAGAATACAATCTATGGAAGCCAGCAGGTACAGCAGCCCCACAGCTCATATCATGGCAGGATACAGAGTGCCAGCCTATTTTCCAAACTGCTACTCCAGGTTTTGTATTGTGGACCTTGATATTGAACAGAACCAAAAACATTACAAAAGAAATCTCTATGACAACAATTGTAGCAGGGGAAAAGATATGGACACGTGGCACAGGTTAAATACATATTCAGAAACTTCTAATGCACAATATGTTATATATTATATTTTATTTGTGTGTGTGTGTGTGATGTAATTGAGTATATGATTGATTGATGTGTTTTTGTCATTGAGGCCCCCCCTTGAGAACGAGATGGTACATCTCAAGGGCTTATTCCTAAAAAAGAATTTCCAGAAAAACATTTTTACAAGCACTTGTAAGAGACTGTGGAGAACAGAGTATGAGGTATTAATAATTATTAATTAACTCTCAAATCTTCTAACTTGAAATACTGCCCCTCTTTTTTCCGAGTTCGCTATGGGAACAAGAAGGCCTATGAGAAATAAGTAAACATGTCATCACCTGCAAATGAGGCAGAGATGTAACGGGGCAGTGGGGTGCACACATTAGCTTGTTTGTTCATTGTTCACAGCAGGAAGGGAAACAAAACGAGTCATTTATTGATACTGAAGTTAAGCATCGTTACTGCCCTCCTTAGGCCGATCAAAGCAATTTTGATAATGATGGAACACAGAAATGAGACGCGTCATTCGCCAAATTTTGGCAAAGTATGATCAATGTGCCCATCATGTTCTGCCAAACATAAAAACAATTAAACAAACGAGCACCCCCCCCACCCACCCCCCACCCCCCAACCACAACGCACCAACACCCTGAAGCCAATGAAAACAAACATTACAGAGGAATGAGATACTTACACCATTCCCAAGGGCTTCATGAAAATCCAATCAGCCGTGTCAGAGATTTTGTGCTTAACTGTAGAAACTATTAAATAAGCCTCCTTTGACCAATCAGCATAATCTTAATATGCCGCAAGGGAGCAATGACACACATACAGTGTCGTCTCTTCCACATCAGTAGCATCATGAGATATAGAGCGTGACCGTGCATGACAGAGAGACAGATGGACAGACGCAGCCAATCCACAGTCCTCCACCCATTTTATCAAGGCAGACAATAAAACATAAGTAGCACAGGCACTCGGCCGGCTATTACTCCCCTACGGGCTCTTAAGTGGCGTTCACACTCACTCTGACTCCCGAAGGCAAAATGGCTAACGTCTTCTACGCCTGGTTGTAATGTAGAAAAAGACTGACGGCCACCGAGTGACTATATAAGGAAGAGGTCTGTTAGAGACCCAGTTGGAGGATTTCAGGATGCACATCACTGTGCTGTAGCTACCTGTGCAGCCAGGGCAAACTGTTAACCAAGGTCCACCTGCAACCCCGGGCGTTGTGGAGAGAAAACGTTCTTTGTTTTATACAAACTTCCTGCAGTTATTGTATTCATTGTACCGTTTATCCATTGTTCTGTACTGTTATTGTTATGCATTGAATATAATATGGAATATCCATAAAATGTCACAGTCAGTGGTCATCAGTTTACTCAATGATAAAGGGGTCTTTTAAAGAAGAAAAAATCACTGAATGCCTTTTTTTCAGTGAAATAACAAACTACTAAAGTACAAGTTTGTTATTGTCATTACTAATTAACGCAAGATCAGCTTTCCCTTGGGGAAAATGTTATCCTTTCTTCTTTTTATACACTATGTAGGCCTACAATAAAGTATATTCAAGGGCCTGGACACACCAGAATTTAAAATGAATCAGTTCATTCCAACAAAATTGTGACATATCCATGGCAAATGTACTGTTCAAACTTTGGTGAACTTTGACACACAAATTTGTGCCACTGACCTACAACATGATATCCTGGCATTGCTGACTTTTGAGGGGACAAAGAGTAAGAGAGTCCAAAATAGAGGTAACTATCATAGCTTTTCAGCTGTGTTGCACCATTCACTTTTTAATTCAATTTAACCTCCTTTGTGGGAGGTGAAACCGCTCCACAAAAGAGCAATTCAATAGTTTGCAGACATTTATGAGACAGGAGTTGAATGATAAATTGGACTTATTGTACCGTTATTGAGCAAGTTTGCTAACTGACTGTTAGCGAGGTCATTAGCTGTGAGAGCTTTATTGTCCCTCATCAATAACTTCATTGAACAAAAATGGTGCGCAATGGTTCACCAAATGTCAGGGGAAGTAGGCTAAACAGAACCATAGAGACACAATAGAGAAGCTGTGCAAGCTAATGTGACTGACCTCCAGGCTGGCTAGCAAATACTGTACATGGATAGTCACCACCATCACCATCTACAGCAGTTCACCAACTACACTGTGAGTAGTCACTATCACCATGCTTCCAGTCCGATCTGTTTTATCTGGAAATGTGTCAGATTCAGTGGCATCTAGCGGTCTAGTTTCAGATTGCAACTCACTCGTTTCACCCTCCCTTTCCGAAAGGGAGAAAGTACAGTGGCCAACAGCCCTATCTAGAGCCAGTTTTTGGTTTGTCTGTTGTAGGCTACTGTAAAAACATGGCAGATCCTGTGAACCCCTTCCTAAATATATTTCATTTCTGACAATAGATCCTCCTAAATGTTAAAAAAAGGCACTACCTACTTTAATGTCTGGTGTAACAGAGTAACTAGTATCTAGTGAGTTTATCCCACTTAAGCGCTTCATTTGAGTTGCTCTATTCATTGACTGTTCCATTACAGATTAAAGATTTGATATCCATAGTGGTCATTAACAAAAGTTACTTTCATTCACAAAAATAAAAGTATGGGTAGGGTAAAAGTAAAACATCCACTGCCATAGCTACCTATAGCAGTGGATGTAGCATTATTTAAAAACAGTAGCATGATGAATTGATTTTTGTAGGAGCTAAAATGGACTTAAGAAGTCATTGCAAGTCATCTGCACCATTAGGCCATCCAAAATAAAGTCCTGGCACCTATGAAAGCTACTTTCATTGTAAAAATCACCTTAGTATTCCTTAAATTGTAAAATTAAATTTTGAAAAAGAAACCTGAACCAATTTTGTAAACCTCTAATGAAGCTCTTTATGATTTGCATCAAAAACATGAAGGTTTATTCTGTCACAGCTGTATTAATGCACAGTAGCTGCCTGATGTGGGTTCTCCACAGTGGTTCAAACATCCTGTGTTCACTAAAACTCAGATCCCAAAGCACAGGCTGTTCTCCGAAACATGTCCTCTCCATTGTAAATAACAACATACTTCAGTGTAGAGAAAAGGGAAATGACTGCCAGAGGTGGGCATTCATCCAAACAGCTGGCTAAAAGCATCTGGCTAATGGCAGCCATACATCAGCTGGAGTTATGTATAGTCTGTATGACATTAACTGTCAGACAAATCCTTATAAATAGTCTCTTCAGACTGTGTTATATAATCTATAATGACTTTCTCTGGAAGTCAAACCATTATATATATAGCCAATTTGACTTTGACAGTAAATGAACTTATAAATATAGGCCTTCCACTGTATGCTGGAGGATACGCAGGGCATTATGGGACTTTCTATCTGTCCTTTATTTTTGCTCCTTACTTTTTCATGTTTATTGCACTGTAATTTTGCTTTAATTCCACAGTAAAATAAATACAATCTTGGTATTAGATACTCCGCAACAGACTCTAATGCTCAGTAAATGTGAGTCAATATTAATGAATTTGTGGCCATGCATGGCTGTCATTCAGGACTTCAACATCTGAGTCCCAAATTTGTTATGAATTTTGAAAATATAGTTAACAGTAAATGGAATGTGCTAATATATTGCTTTGCTACCTTAGCAGACAAAGGGCCTTACAGTTTGCCTTGGGAAGAGTTGCTCTTGCTGCTTGTAAAGTTAGCTAGAAGACTTTGTGTCGTAGCTGCTTGCACTAAATAAACTTGTTTACTCTCAGTTAACGTTGTGTACATAGTGACACTGACTTAATTTTGTAATTTTTATTTGTACTGTGAAAACAAAATACTGAGTAAAAAGTACTTAATCAGGAATGTTTCTGTAACTTACTAAATTAAGTTTGTGTTAATTCAAATTTTTGATGTAATCCATTTTGAGTTAAACTATCTTATTGCATTACAGTGTAGGGTGTCCTTCCAATGGACCAAGCTGTTTCACCACTGGAGGGGAACTTTGCCCAGAGGTCCAAAAGCCATCAGTGGAAAAAGATGTAAAAGAGAACAATTACAGGGGATGGTCGGAGCCGTAGTCCAGAGGATATCAGGTTACAGTTACACAATTGGAGTTGAGGTGTGACTATTTACATAATGGCTTATGTTTGTAAAAGATGTGTGTGTGAGTGCAGCTACCATCAAGGGTATGGAAAGTACCGTACACTTTAATATATTCAAATTGTATACACACCAGTTTTAATTTTCTGCCTATTTGGGTCAAAACAGACACAAAATACGTTGTATATGAACACCTATTTCCATTTAACCTCTTAATGGTCTTCATGGAAATGCCCAGCTTCATGGTTAACCATACAAAAGCACAGAGTCAGTCATTTGAAATTGTAACACAGTAAACAACATTTCTACTATCATATGCCATAAGTCACCTCTGACAGCCTTCACAGTAAAAGCTACCTGAAATAGTTTTGAAGACGTTCTGACTTAAAGCCCCTTTAAGGAACTTTCGTTTTTCTGTTGCTTCTGGCGGCCCCTGTGGAGAAAAGCAGTAGTTTCACTGATTTCGAATCCAACTGGCAGACAATAAAAAAAAACTATCTAGAAATATCCAATTTCTCTCTGATGGTCTTGTTTGTTTATGTAGGTCATATAAAGGCATTGCCATTAAACTGAGACTGTTTCATAACCAGTCAAAAACTCCTTCCAGTACCTTTGATGTTAGAGGCCTAATATGAAAACGTTGATTCAAGCATGAAGGGAGAGAAACAATACTACCTTTTGCCATTGCATTTCATGCTTTTAGCCCTTTCACTAACTTAATGCAAATGCCTAGGGTAATTGCATTGATATTCTCATGGTCTTAATGCTGTTGAGCATGTAAGTCACAGGATTCAGGACCTATATACAGAGTCACAGAATAGAGATTGTTACAGCTGGTACTGGGTGGGCAGGTGGAGAGGCAAGCAAAACCAAATGAGCATCATCCAAAACTCCCCACTTCAGCCTCTCAGGTCTATCCAAATAGAAGCAATGAAAACAATATACAATATAAACAAGAACAAACATGGTAGGGATCAATCTGGAACAGTCAGATTGTATAATTACTTTGCCACCAGCAACTATGCCACAAGTACACACAGAAACATCAAACATCAAACATCTCATGCAGTGGCACTTATGTGTGCTTTGCTTGAGTAGTTCTACTCTTCCGGCACCGGTGCGAGCAGGACGCTTATCCAGTAGCTCCGTATGTGTCGTGTTTACTGTAGCTACTGTTAATTTTATATACTACTGTAGCTACTGTTAACTGTATACTTTATATTTTATCTTTTATTTTATTTTTAATTCTATTCTTACGGTTAAGGTTTTTAATTTTAGTTTAATGTATGTTTAATGTATGTTTAGTATTTTGTATGCTACTGGATACTTGAATTTCCCTTGGGAAAAATAAAGTATCTATCTATCTATCTATCTATCTATCTATCTATCTATCTTCTATTCTATGTATCTTTTTGCTTCTACTCTACTATAGCCACAGAACAATACTGTACTCTTTACAATTGTCTGACAGCTTTAGGTACTAGTTACTTTTCAGATTTCAGCTTGAACAGCCATTACCAGTGACTGGCCTATGAGTCTTATATATATTCAATTATGTGCCAGTGACTGAACACACACACAGCAGCACAGACAATAGCCAATGTGCGCACACTAAATCATGTCATTGGTGTTATAGTTTTCACCATGAGTGAAGACTCTTCCACATGTGGCTCACCTGCAGCTATAGAAAAAGAATTGCAGGAGGAAAAAATCCAAAACGTGGGTTGACAGAAACAGAGCAGACACATGCTGGGCAGTAAGAGAGGTGTAGGTGTGTGCGTGTGTGTGGAAAAGGAATGAGCAAGGTAAGCAAATTATTGTAGTTTGTGAGTAAACTATAAAATAAGTTGAAAAATGAAGTGGGTTTGAATTGGTGGAATCAGATATACAATCATTTTCAGTTGAAATTTATTTGTACAAAAAGCTCTATCCATTCTCTTATTTAATATTTTATTGTCCATAACATTAACATTTTCCATCAAAAAAAGTGATGTTTGTGTATGCTGTCAATAGTTCTGAGAAAGAAAGAATATTGGAATAGGCCAAAATTGACACAAAAACAAAAACTGTGTATAACATTTCAGGATCTATTGGCAAAAGTGTAATATAATATTCATGTTTTCAAAAAAAAATCCTTTATTGGAGACCTGCGTTTATATATCAAAACGTGTAGCCACACAGGCTTTTAAAGGAGACCTGCGTCTATTAGGATCTTTGCTTTTATTGGAAGTTTTACGGTATTTTGGACAGTACTTTTATCACATGCTGCTTTTAATGATTACATTTCTGAGTAGCCTAACTTCTTGTTAATAAGCCATAATAATAAACTATATGCCAAGCTAAGATCTAAAGATATGCAATTAAACATCTTAAACCCCCAGTCTGAACTGATAGATAAATTGCATGCCACATTTCCACGGCCTGGAGTGATTTGTTTTTACTCTCCCCACTGCCAACATCTCTAATCATGTGGGATGAAGGGTCACTAAAACTGGAGTCTGTGTGTCTTTGTTTATACATCTTTACAAGGTGCCACATTGGGAAAGTAAATGAACCACATACAAAAATGTAGCTATAATTGGTTATGATCACACCTGAGGCCAACCTGCCACCTTACTGCAAACTGTTGTGTGTGTAAGCCTGTCTGAATAAGCGTATCAGCCCGGTGCCAAACACATACAGAGAATCTGATGCCCCTGTGGAAATCTTCTCTAACTGGCAGAAGTTTAACAGGGGAACTTTCTCTGGGTAAGAAAGACAGTTTTTCTTTGGCTCAGACTCTTTTGGATAATCTTGCTCATTTGATGCAATTCGTGCAAAAAGGCAGCACCTGCAGCAGAAGGACAGCAGTACAAATCCTCAAACAGACCGACAACAAACATGAACGAAAGATGAACTAAAGTTTCCTCGTGGTCACCAGCAGATACCCCTCTCCAAATCGCCCTCCTCAGTTTATTTGCATTGTCACAACACAAGTGGAGCAAAGTTTCTCTTTCTCAGCATTGGATAGAGTTCGGTGGCAAAGTCCAATCCCTAATAAATTCACCTGGCAGTGTGGAGAAAGCTGTAATCCTTGGTTTAGTATTCTGACAATGGCATAGTGAGGACGTAGCAGAGAAAGCTATTAGGGCTAAATAGTGTGTAGCACGTTCACACTCAACTCAACAGGCACTGGCTGTCACCCTGAAGGGTCTTATCAGGGCACTGCGGGAAGACTTGAGGGTTCAGTATGCTTGAGATGGATTAGGTTTTATGACGTGTGTCCACATCTGAGGCTGGAGTGTTTATACCTGTTCTGAGCTGCAGGTGAGGCGGTCATAGGCTCTTCCTGGTTGCACCACACTGTCTCCCTGATCTCTCTTCAACAACTCTGTGTTTTGCAGGTCTTTTCTGGGATTAATCACGTTGAGACTAGAAATGGGAATAATCATGTCCTTCTTTGGACATTCTCTTCGTTTAAGGTTTTTCATGTTGTTGCACTGGACAAAAGCTCAAACTCTACACTGAAAAAAAGAACATGTTGGATTAACTTAATTCAATAGTGGACATTGGTTGCACACAGATGTTTTGCTTTGGCAGCAACTTAAACAATTGAGTTAAATTAACACAAGTTATTCATGTTCAATAAACCTGTGTATTTTGTGTTGATACAGTGTGATTGAAACACGTTTTGATAAAGTAATTTGAGCTCTTGGAACATTTTAATCCTTCACAATTTTATCACTTTATTTCAACACTATTCAATAACTTTTACTCCAATACTATGTGGTCACTTAAATACTACACGTTATTTTCATATTACATGTCAGTATTATATTCTAATGTCAATTACACAATTTAATTTTTTTAGGCCTTAAAACAGATTGTATTTTTCTCTGAATATGGTTCCCTGTAACCACTAGTAACCTTTCAAAATAAAATGTCTAATTTCACTGGAGTGACAGCAGGTAAAGGATTTAACTGACATTACCCGGTTTACTGTAATACAAATCAACAGTGAACAAGTAATGTCAGTTTTTCAGTGTTTTACCAACTCAGTCACAGAATGGAAATTAGACCTTTTCTTTGAAAAAGGTTACAGGCAACTATCTTCAAAGAGAACAATACAAACATTATGTTCAAGGTCTCTATTGTCAAGATTAAATTAAATAACTGTAACTGTAAACAATTCAATGTAACTATAGAACTGATTTGAAATGCAAAAACGTTAGTTACCATTGCAATCATTTATTTTAATATCTAATACCTTTCTATTAACTCTCTTCAAACCTCATGTTCAAAGAGTAAAAAAGTCCAAACAGCAAGGCTGTTGCAAGGGCCACATTATCCAGATCTTGAAGAACCACCACACCCTCAATGATGATGCCAACATCAGAAAAGTCATTGCCTGGCGTCTCTCTGGTGATGTAGATTCCCACTGTCGTTTTCTCAATGGCACTGAGTGCAGTGGCCTCAGTCATGTCCTGGTTAAAGACAAAACATTTCTTTAAGCTTTTAAAAAAAAACAAAAAAAAAACTGATTGCTTTTGAATGCAGCAATTCTAATGCTATAGTTTATTTAAACCCATGTAAGCAGCATAGAAGATTAATACAGCCAAAGAATGCCCTGCCATGCTGCCATTCATGGTCAATTTCTGAAAAAAAAAAATAGATTCCAGATCAAATGAAGAGGAGCCTTCAAGCTTTACAATCTAATGTAAAAAATGAATTCTCGTCCTCATTTTTACTGGAAGTTGTATCCATGTTCCTGGATAATTTTTATCATTAACCTGGATTTACTCCAGGGCTGTATCTCAGTCCCAGTTCTGCCCTTGTCAGATGAGGGTCAGTGCAGTGTAAGAAGATGGGGGAATTTTCCTTCTTTCACTAGATTCACAAAAAGTGTTTTCACACTGGTGTAATCCCTAATGTAAGAGAAACAATATTTTTTCGCTCTGTGGCAGAGGGGTCAAAATAGGTGGTTTTCCACTTTCATAATGGGGGACTATGGAGAAAAAGTGGACTGTTTGGACCATTTGTTTTAGTCTCACTGTAATCACTTTGCCAAGGTGATAAAGAGGGCAAATGGACCTGAACAGTCCAAGTAGGATCACAGGGTTAACCGAATACGTTTTGAAATGTAGCAAAGCCACAATCTACTCACAAAACACTCTCATTCTCATTCAGATAGATGCAGAGTCCTTTAATGAGGGACTCCCTTCCGGCATCAATGTCATCCTTAAGAATTAGAACAAAGAAAATAGAGATATTTGAACTGAAATGTTCAGTAGCACAGAAGGAAGTAATCAAAGACAAAAACTGACTTTTTTAAACAGTCAGCATGTGACACCAGTATCTACAAAACATTACAACTACCTGTTTGGACCTGACCTTTATGGACTGGACTTTATATCATCTCCAGAGATAATATAAAAAAGATACATTTCTCACAGTGGGACAGTGAATGCATGATAAAAATGACTGGGTCCTTTCAGTGGAATCAGTACTTACAGGTAAAGGGAGTTGAGCTTGCAATGGATGCATATAAATCTTTTACTGACCTAATGCAATGCATATACACTTTATAGTTAAACAATTTAGAGTTAAAAGTTCTTACTCTCATCATGGCAGCTATGTCTTTCAGCTTTTTGCCCTGCTCTCCCGATCGCTTTGCAAACACTCTCAGCAATCCTTCAGAGAGAAGGTCAAGCTGCTACAGAAACCTTGATTGTGGAGGCATGGTTGTGATGAGCTTAAACCCCCGCGTTTATCTGAAACAACATGAAATAATTTTTAAATAACGGCACAGCCCACAGATTTTAGAAGACATTTCCAACATCAAATCTACACCTGCCCGCCATATCATGGCGTGCACTGTGCCTGGTTAATCATCTGGGCTCTGCTATGGAATATTTGACAACACATCCTAATGAAGTCGAGCATAACTTTTACACATGAACACATTATCTATGACACAACTAGTCAGGGCATATTTTTTTAAATTACCTCCATTGCATCAAAAAGAGCTGGCCATCTCTCTTGTACATTGCTGATCATGGGAGCATCACAAATGATTTCTTGTCTTCTTAATGCAAATGTTCTATCCATTTTGGCCCTAATTGTCTCTCTGTTGTTGCGCTTCTTGACATCTGAAAGGAGTTCGACCCTCATCTTCTCCAGGGACTGGGCACATTCTCCAAGTGGAAAAGAGGGGCAGTATTCCACTTCACCTCTCTTTGGTTTCTTAACGTCAAAAGCAGGGGAACGTTTCTCAGCTGGTTTATATTTCAAAGAATTCACACATACTTCAGGACATCCTACTTTCCGGAGATGTGTGCGGTAGTTTGACAACTTGTATTTGAGGCTCATCTTCCATCCTTCGTAGCCAGTGGGTGAGCCTTTTTCTTTTAAACATGGATGCTTCAGTATGAGTGCCTCTGCAACTTCGTCAAACTTACTGTTTGTGAGATAAACTGTGTACTTGACTACCTCCTGGATCAACCCCTCTAATATGTCGGACTTCAGCTTTGGATCAGGGATCAGCAGCATCCCATTTTCTTTGAAAGCTACGTGGGCCTTCTCAAGCTTAATTTCCACATCGTATGTGAAACGGGGAACACAGAACAAATCTGGCCATGATACCCGTGATGACGTAGACTCTGGAGTTGAAAGAATCACGGTGCTGTCACCAGAACAGGATGAGGTGTCATCAGGAGCACTGGTTGATGAAAAGGAGAAACTGTGTTCACCTTGGTCTTGAGGTTGGCAGGATGTGTATACAACTTTGAGTGTCGCTTTGTCTTGTATTTCTTCCATTGAAGTTAAGTTCATAAACTCGTTGCCAAAAAGAGTGTCCATGAACTGCAGTCGGAAGGGTTCCATTATTTTACACTGAGTCTTTATGTTAGTCTCTAGTTCAGCCACAGTTGAAGGCAGACCAGCAGAAAACATGACCCTCTGACTACTGTCTGGTCCAAGGATAACTCTGAGAATAGCTTGAGTTGTCATGGTCTCACTTGACTGTCTGTTAGGAAAGAATAAGAAAATGTAATTAGAATCGGTTTTATAACAAGAGGTATCGTTAATCACCAAATCTCATGTTTTACTGTTACACTAATACTTTTAAGAATCTGACAACTTAACTCTGAAAGAAATACAGACATGCCAACATCAATTTGTCAAAAGTGTACAAGAAATTGAGTTAATATCAAACACATGCCCACAACACCAGTTAGTGTGTCCAGGCTTTCCCATGCACATTAGTACGTGACAGCAGAGAATGTCTTTTTTACACTGTCTTCTAGTGTTCTCCAACACATTCCTACTATTCCTTTCATCACATTCATGAGTGTATGATGTTGCCAATCCCATCACCATTTCCCACACAAACAAGGTTAAACACGGAGTACAACAAACATATCCCTGTGATAACATTCAGAGGCTGAGGAGAGCACAGGACAATACCAGAGGAGTGATGAAGTGCACTACAGGCTCAAAACAGAATTAAAAAAGAATGCTCTCCAGGGTCTCCATACATTAATTTTTCAAACTTTTCCATAACATTCCCATATTTATTAAATTTCCTTGATTTACTTGCCATGCATAATAAAATATAAAATAATAATTCCAAACCATTTAAAAATCTAGAAATCTAGAACATATACATATATATGTTCTGTATAAGTTAATAGCTTTTGCTGGAATTGTGTCTCCATGAGAACCCTGGGCCTCCTTTTAAAGTGTATGCAACTGTAGGCACAATGATTTTTACATTATCTTACCATAACACACAGATTGATCTCTTCAAGGTCAGCATCCGCACACCCCCAACTACATAGGCAGCCAGTGGATACTCATCAACCAGTTCAGAGATTTCCACAAGAGCAAGTTCTCGTGCTGGAGATGGAGTCAGCTGAAAGGCTCCATAATGCTCACAATACCATCCACACAGTAGTTTCAACACAAAAAATAGTCTCTGCTGCAAAATGCATATTTGTTGGATTTCCCCAAATTCAGGCAAGCCACCCTCAGAACCATATGCCGCTATCATACCTGGTCTGTAGTTTATTCCCTTGCTCCAAACGTTTTTTGCTACGTTTATTTCAGATACATCAGGGTCTCTCTGTTTGAAAGCTTGAGCTAGCTCTTCCCTCAAAACATCTAATGGGACAGTGGATACATCTGATACATCCAGCACTGGTTTATTAATATTTGGAGATGACAAGTGATAACCAATCATAATCTGATGTTTCACAGGCAGAGACAGAGGCACGTTTTTAAAGCAACTGGTGTGTTTTATAACTTTCTTAAAGAAGCTGTGCTTTGCCTCAAACCTGATGGTCCAAAGTCCCACGAGAGGCCCCAAAAGCTGTATCAGTTGTGGGTAATGTTCTATGTAGTGGTGTTTGGGCAGCAATTTTTTGTTAGGAAACACCTCTTGATACCTTTGTCGATGATCTGAAATTTTGCTCTCAAGGTAAGCGATAGACTCGTCACTGTGAACTGGGGCAACCACTAGCTAAACAATCTGTTTTAGATCCAACAAGACCTGCCATACTGGCTCATGTTCAGGAATCTTGGGGCCAATTAGAAATGGGAGCAATCTTAACAAGCTCCAATTTTCATGGGCATTGCCCCCTATGGTTTTCCTGCTTGAAAGATTTTGTGGCAAAGTGTGAGGCTTATTGGTTTTGTCTGTCCACTTGTATGGGAAATGCAGAATGGAACTGTTTATATCATCCAAGGTGATATACTTCTTTGATATTAGTAATGTGAGGCAATGTGCTATTTCAACCGGCACAATGCCTTGGAAAAGATCATGAGCAATGTCAGGAGGGTAGCCACTGACAACATGAAAATGAGACAGTGCTCCAGTAAAAGGACTGGCTCTTTTAACTCCAAAAAAGCTACTGCCACTATCTAGCACTGCTCTGACATGTGTTTCTTTTCTTCTGAGGCTGAAAGTTCCTGACCTAACCTCATGCGATTGAATATCTGAAGCTGGTGCTGTACAAAAACGACAAAAGTAGGGGCCTGTAAAGTTCTCCACAAAACCTGTTATTCCATGTGCTCCTAAATTGTCAGCAGCAATAGTCTGCACTGTACCCTTCAGTGATTTGTTCAGTTGTGGGACAAAAATGCCATCAACTTCCAAAGACCTCAGGTCGCGTATTAGGGGCTCTAAAACCTTGTCATAACCAAATGACTTTACATTGTCCGTTTTACACAAAATGGCCAGGAAAATTGAGGACAAACTAGAATGAGACCCTGGGGGAAGGTTACTCAGTACCCAATACACAGCACAAAGTTTGTGGGTTTTGCGGGAGGTGCCCAAAGGGTTACAGACCTCGAAGTCATCAGCATACAAAGTTATGGATAAACTTAGGTCTTCCCCTGACAACAAACTATTTTCCTTAAATGCAGACCATCCTTATAAGACCTGTACACAATTTATTTTCCAGTCTCTGTCTCCCTTTGTGTTTCGTGATTACTAACTATCTTGTCCACAATATCTTTCCTACTCAGCAGCACTTGCAGGGATTCTAGGATGGGGACATACTGGAATATTTTGTTCTCTTTCGCATCCAAAATATATTCAAGTGGTTCAACAACATTAAATTTTGCCTTGTAATATTGCTTACGTTGATATGCAGAACTCAAAGGTCCATCCTTCTCTATGGTCTTATTTAAAGGATTTGCTGAGCACAGAGAGGAGATTATTTCATCTATGACAGCTCTGTCAACTTGGAGATGGTGCTTCTGAAAAATGTCTATTAGAACACCTTCAGCATGAGATTTTGAGAGACAGCCAGTTAAGTGGTGAAGTTCTACCAAAAAATCATTGATTGCTCTGCTTGGTACATGGGAAAAATGTTGCTGCCAAACTGTGCTCGATTACATCTGGGAGGTCATTTAGAGCACCAGTACTGCTACCGGGTTGAGCATCCTCACCAATGTCATCATCAGACGTATTTGAAGCAGATTCTGAGGAAGCGAGGGTGGGTGATACTACAATTCCTGGTTTAAAATCTTCTGGTGAAAAAGACCTGTGTTTTCTGCTCTTGTGGGATTTAAAAGATCCTAAAATGTTTGTTTGAAATTTGCAGTCCAAGAACATACACGTTACAACCTCATTTTTCTTCAAATGTGCATTAATGTGAGTCCAGTAATCACTCTCAGACACAAGATCCTTACAAGGACACAAATGGCAACTAAATGTACATTTCTCTGACTGATGATGATTGGTTTTAATAACATGACATCTATTCAAATGAATTAACAGTGCATTCCATGTTCTAAAAGTGCATGGGCAGCTTGCATGCACACATGGAATACGATTGTTATTCCCATAATGTCTATGTCTGACTCGATAGTGCTTCAGAATATGGGACCTACTTGGAAAAACTGAAGGGCAGGTCTTGCATTGCCACATTCACTCACTTCTAGCACCATTCACTGTGAAAGTGGAAACAAAGATGTATTAATGAGGTGGCCAGTGTGTGTATGCATGTGTTGAGCGATTCATTAAAATCTGTAATGCATTATAATTGTGGTTACTATAAAAGCAAATACAACGTCCTGGTCTCACCACAAAAACTTGAGCCCGTGATCCATCAGCTGACTCCAGGTGATATGCAGACTTGAGTTTGTCTGTCACTCTGCAGCAAAACAAGAAAAAAAAAATCTAGGCATTACAAAACTGTATTTCAATAAACATACATTACATGTACACTCACCGGCAACTTTATTTAGGTACACTGCATAAACTAGCATAAACCATTGTAAAATATCAAATCATTAATGTGATTATTGCCTTCTCTGATGAGAACAGAGACTAACCATTGTTCCATGTTCAAACACTGGGCTGACTGTGCAAAGCCAGCATCTTGTTTCCCAAAAAAGATAAGTTTCCATTATGTACGTTAAGCAGTGGCAGGCCATCGCTACGTGATTATTGCTACCACTGCCTCAGACAGAGCAGACACCAGTTAATGTCCTTTATTGTCTGAATTTCCTCTCCGTCTGCTCATGGTCTCATTACACGGTGTTTGGGTGGGGGTGTCGCTAGCTTAATGCCGCTTATGACATTAGCAGAGACTGCTCAAGGCCAAATCTCACTAACGCTACGGTCACGGTGCAGTTAACACACACTGTAACTGAACAGTCAGTTGGCAAACTAATTTCAAACAGAAACAGACTACGGAGCGCCGCAAAGTTAAGTTGAATGTAACATGAACGGCTCCCGCTCAAAAAACAAATTCAAATTAAAAAATGGTGATAAAATAGCACAAGCAAATAAGCTCATGGCAGTTATTTAACGTTAACGTTAATAGTGACTCTCAAGACATTAAACTACACTTGCCTGAGATTTCGGCAATATTTAATTAGAAAAGTCCATACTTACTGACCGAGTTGTGGCGTGGCGTACCGTACCGCGAGCCCCCAACATTTTAAAGCGCGCAAGACGAGATCGCGTACGGTATCGCGATAATCAACATCGCTATTTTAATGACTCACTTCATCCCAACATGATCTGAACAAATTCATGTACCCTCTCTGCATATTATGTAGTTTCTACACTATATAGTTACGTTTAACTTTAAAACATGAGGCAATTGTGTTAAATACACCCAAGATGCTTACATAAATCTAAGAGTTGGCCAATCTCCTTTTTCAGTGTAGCTAATTTCTTACCTCCACACAGCTGGATAACACAGCACCTGGAAGTTGAAGATATTGACAAAACCGATTTCTGGGGTAAATTAGGTTTCTCTGATCTCCTTGCCCAATTACAGAAAAATTGTTTTTTCATTTTCATAACATTTAAAGGGATTGTTCAGGTTTTAATGCCTGGTACAACTAAAGGTACATTTGTTTGGACAAATATAATGATAACAACAAATTTAAGAGCTGATATCTAGCCATTTTCCATGGTTTTCTTGATAATAACCAAAATCACTTAAGTTCTTACATCAATAGCTATGGCATTGTACTGCCAAAAACAGTGCTTTTAGGCATTCCATGTTTTCTTTTCTGTCTGTTTTAGTCACATGATACACACAGGAGTTAGTACTTGATTGCATAACCATTGTTTTTGATGACTGCAGCCATGCGTCTTGGCGTGCTCTCCACCAGCTTCTGACATTGTTCTGCTGTCACAGCAGCCCATTCCTGTTGCAAAAATTCAAACAAATTTGCTTTGTTTTGGGGCTTGTGGTTCTCCATTTTGAGTTTGATGATGTTCCACAGGTTTTCAATTGGATTTAGATCTGGTGAAGGCATGGTTCGAATGTTCTGGTTCTCCATCCAGCTTTAACTGATTGTCTTGTTGGAAAATCCAGTCATTCAAGGCAGGAAAGAGTTTATCAGCTGATGGGAGAAGACTGTTTTCAAGAGTAGCCCTGTACATGACCTGGTTCATTCGCCCTTCACACAATTGCATTTGCCCTGTTCCACCCATACTGAAACAACCCCAGATCATCACCGATCCACCCCAATGTTTTACTGTAGGGGCAAGACAGTCTGGTTTGTAGGCTTCTCCAGGCTTCCTCCTAACCAGTAAGTTGGCTGGAGAGGGCATCAACTCAAAATTGGATTCATCACTGAAGAGAACCTTAGCCCAATCATCAAGAGTCCAATCCTTGTGATCCCTAGCAAAGAGTAACCGGGCGTTCCTCTGCCTTTCGTTGATGCCTTCCGTGCCCTGTGTGACTTCAGACCAGCTTCAAGAAGTCGGTTTCGAACTGTCCTTGCTGAACAAGTCACATTTCTCGACAGTGCCCACTCACTTTTAAGGTCCCTGGAGGTCTGAAGACGATTCCTGACACAGGAACGGATGAGTGCACGGTCATCTTGTGGGGTAGAAAGACGTTTCCTGCCTCAACCAGCTAGCAATTTGGTAGTACCATGTTCGGCTTTTTTTTCCATGTCTGTATTCTATAGCATACACTTAAACGTAAAAAGGCAAAAAACGCTATCTGGAGCCAGTGTTTGGTTTGTCCATTCAGAGTCCGTAGGAGAGGGACCAAAGCGATGGGCTGACCGACACTATGCCCAGAGCTTTTATTAACAAATTCATTATGCTCTTAACCTCTTTTATAGATACTTTAATATAATGGATATTTGCACTCTTCTTCTGATCATTAATCATGTGTACTACTCTGCATAGAAAATGAAAAACATGTGTGGTGACAAAGGTCAACAGCATAGCTATGCCAACAAAGAGGGCTCGTGAGTAGGAATTGGTTTGTTTTTGGGAGGTTAGAAGATGAAAAGGTTTTTCTAAATTGGGTGGGTAGTTCTGCATGACCATCAGTCAAGGTGTTAACCATGTATGCCTAAACACGACATTTCTACTGTGCTCCCGACCTAAAACTAAACTTCCCCTTACTTCTGTGCTGAACTGATAATGAAATTTGAAAGTGGCAGATTGAGCCAGCGGTGTGAGGGCTTTAATCCCACTTTTAATATTCTATCAATAGCGGGGACACAGGAGGTGGAGAGATAATAGATTCCGACTAGTGGGTTACTCGGGACGTTCACTTTAGAATTGGAAACCACTTATTACCGTGTCTCACTTGCTCTGTGGCTCTCAGAATAACAATAAAAAACCGCTGAGGCCACTTTCGCTGCCTCTCTTTCTGTCTATGACTCACTTTTCAATTCAGTTTCAAGACACTTTTTATAGGGAGCCGGAGTGAGCTCCCTAGTCATCCTCATTGTCAGTTTGATGTGTTGAAATTGCAGGCTTGTTAGCCTTTGTGACCCCGAATCAAGTTTCTTTTTGTGCTTGTACAGTTGTATAAAAGAAAAGAAGAATATTTAAATGAAACAAATGATACTGTACGTTTTATTGAATATCGTAAGTGCAAAGGGGAAGAAACTGGGTCTCTTTAGCATTACTTTAATGGTGAAAATCTAATTTCCTTCTGAGAAAATTTAATGAGGCAGGAAGAAAGCATGATTTCTAAAAGAAAATACAATGTTATCACTGTAGGAGAGGCCAAAAGAAAGAAGCATGTTGACAATAAATTATGGAAGAAACATTTTTAATTGGAATAAAAAGTCCTAGTCTAGTCCCCAGTCTAGTATAGCAGCTCATTGTCTGCCAGGGTGTTGCCCATGACATACCAAGATTTGGATGTGTTATGTGAAGGCTACAAATTCTCAGACAGTATTGAATTATGAGACTGTACAAAAAGTAACCATGAACAAGTAAGCACCAAGTCGTGACTTTAGAAGAAAATAGATTTGGATAATATATTTTAAAAAAATCCTAGGTTTCGCTCATTGCCATCCCAGAGCTGAAGAGCCTGAGCTCCTCAGCAAGGAAGCAGCCGCTCTGGCCGACTGTGATGGCCTAATGTATCTGTCAGTCAAGCAAAAAAGACCCTAAAATGTGCCATTTTTTAACCCTCCAAGTGAGATAAGCACTGTGTCTCTGTCACACTCCGTCCCTGGGTAATGGTAAATTGGCCAAAAAGTAAGAAAAATGCAGTATGACCACCACTCAAAAGAGAAATTTTGGACTAGCTTTGGCTTTAAGTTTTGGAACTACAGTTTGTAGGGTTTGGGATAGGGTTGAGTGAGTACTCGGCTGAAACCAATATCAGAAATTGAATATAACATTCAAAGTGTATAATCACCTGAAAATCTGAATTATTGTGTTTTTTTTTTTACCTTAGAATGAGCTGCTTTTATCTTTAGAGGGAGCAGGTCCTCTTCTGAAGAGTCTGCCATGACCCACCATATTTCTACTTGGGCTGCCCCCTAAGCCCACATAGCGGCACTCCAGAAGTAGTTAGGGGCACCTCGGCAGTGAACAGGAGGTGGAACTGGCATCTCTCCAGCTACCAGTCTACACTCACACATACATACTGTGGTCGGTGCTGGCCTTGAGCCGGGGACCCTCCGGTTCCCAAGCCAAGTCCCTACAGACTAAGCTACTGTCAGTCTGTAGGGACTAAGCCACTGGTACACTCATTTGGCTAACTGTACAAGCTGCTGCAGCTACCTATTTAGTGGTCTTATTAACTGACTACAGCCCTAGTTTCTACAAACAATAGCTCTAGATTGGACCTTGCACATTTTTTGCAGCTTTCGCAGCCACCACAGTTTCTCCTAAATGTTGGTTGAGGCGAAGAGTTTCAGTTGTTTGCAATCTACAAGATCACCGCTAAATATCCACTAAATCCTACACACTGTTCATATAATTGAACAACTTCCAGTTAGAAAGGATACAGGTACAGACAGATAATAGAGTACTCGCTCGTCCTTGAGGTTGAGTTAGCTGTGGGCTAAAATTTGAGCCGTGTTTAGCATGTATTTGTTTACATTGGCAAATCAGCACCATTAGTATGTCGTATTAGGTATTAGCAGTTCCTGTTTGCAGTTTATTCATGTATGTACAGACAGCTATCAGCTGGATTATTTTGATACTGAAGAAAACATAAAAAATTGATGATTCACAGGAAAGTGCTGCGGTTAAAAGGTGTCGTTTTTTTCTATGATTTCAGAGTGGATTTCTGGGCCTTTAGTCGATGAACTTAATCAGATAAGGTTACCTTGGGAAGTATAAGTCACGCTGAATATATCAATATGTGTTTCATGTCTGTGTTCAGATTTTACTTGTAATTGGATTGGTAATTTATTGACTTGAAGGGAGAAGTGTCAATAAACAGACAGGTTTGATGGAGACTGCATCTAGGCCATTAGACGAACTGCAGCGTGTCCACTTCTTAGCTGTACTTGTTGCCACTTAGCATACTTATGTAATAGTGATATGATGGTGAATTCTGGTTTGCTTTCAACCGTGCTTGTTTCAGTCCAATCACATTTGAAACTCGATCAAGGCAAAGCTTCCAGTTGTCTTTTACATTCAAGCAACCTACTAATTATAACTTCATGGTTTAAATATGACCATTCAACGTATGTTATCAGGAGCATTGTCCCATTTTTAATGTAAAGATCTTTGAAGTATAATTCTGTTCATGCTCTTGCCCATCTGACTCATTGCAGCTCTAACCCACCCTCTTATAGTAAACACAATTTCCATTGTACTTTCTCCCTCACTGCCTGTGTGTATTCAGCTCTCAATCACATAATGTATGAATGTTGACTTTAGAACGTAAACTATGGCATTACTCTCTCTGACTCAGTTTCTCTGAATGAGGTCCTCACTCATTCCCGTTTGATACTCAAGTCTTTTGCTCCCATCAAACAATATCAGAGCTTAAGCGCAAAGAAAACCTACATTCTGTCTCTCTGTATCGCTCTATTTGAGAGGTCATGTTGAAGAAAAGGTGGGGTACAACTACATTACAAAAACACTGAGTAGTGTTTTGTGCAGTTTTTCCCCAAATCTGCACTGTGATGCTCCTTTGAGAATTGACTAATCCCTAATAATACCTGAATAAATAAACAGGCAGGAAAAAAAGAGCTGCTCTAATCAGTGTATGAGTCTTTGCTTGTTGTTTTTTCCTCTAACATCATCGTTTTTCTGGCCCCTTTAGCCAGCATTTAGTGTGCCATGTGCAAAATGTTAATGAGAGGGTACGACAAAGGGAGAAGCAGGTCAGAGGTCAGCGGCCTTTGCGGAAGCTTCTTTACAAGGCCAGCTGGTGGATGTAAGAGTCACAGGAAGAGAGTTTACTGCAATTAGTGAAATGGCTTTCTGAACTCCCTCTAAATGTACGGCAACACCTTTGCATGTGTGCCAAGAGTTTCAAGAATAGACGAGAAGCATTTTTGTCCATCCACATCCATGCAATTAATTCTCGCTCAAGCTGTTTTTAATCACAACAAAGATAGATAAAATAGTGCGGGTGAGTCAAGATAGAGAGTTTTTTCACAAAGTAGTTTATTTTGTCAGGAGGAGGAATAAACTGTGCTAACGCTAATTAGTTTGTGTAGCCACCATGCCTCTAATGCTGCACATTTGCTTGACACCACTGTACCCTGTAAAGTTATCTTTATTGCAGTAAGTTTACTATGTTTCGTGACACGTGACAGTCGTTGGCCAGCGCTTCTGTGGAAACGCATGCCCTGCTCCACTTTCTTGTTAGCCTCTGTTCCTCTAGCATTGGTTGTTTAGTGTATTTAGAGAGCTTCTTTCATTGCAAACGTGAAGCCGATGGTAAAACAGAGAGAAATGAAGATTGCAATGACGTGCGCTATTTCAGCAGCACGGACATTGCCATGGGTTTATCATTATCCACAACCTGCAGCACAAGTACTGCTGGGCTATTTCAGAACCATGATCAGTCAGTCAGATAAAAGGATAAAAAAAGATCGACTAAACTAGTGGGACAGGGATGGACAAGGACAGAGGCCAAATTAATACAGAGTTTGACATTCATTGATGTCGGATGCCCACGTAGCCACACAGCCATATATCACATAATCCACCCACACAAGCGTGCAAGCAATGTGTGACCTGCTGTTACTACAATAACCAAGGAGACATGGCGGTCTACAACATAAGCAGCAACAAACAGTATTTTTTGAAAAAGGCAAAATACCCAGTATCTATAAAAAGCCTATCATCACAACTAATGAATAGGAAACAACTGACCAGAGATTTTTCATCCAGCAGCTGTCAGCTTGAATCAAATGCAAATGGCATGAATCTACTGTGGTCTATATGAAATGTCTGATATCCAAAAACTGCAATACATTGAAACATGCCAAACTAGAATGTATTCCACCACGTTTATCAAGATCACGGTTGCTTTCAGCTACCTGCAGGGGGTGAGCTGCGTGCTCCTTGCCAACATTTGCATTTGTTTAACTAGTTGTGGAGCTAGCAGCAGGACTCTTGCCAGACATCCAGGGTTGAGGGAGACAGGAAGTTTGTCACGAAACACAAGAGGCAAAAAGTATTACTACATTTTAGTATTACAGCCTTAAAATAAGCAGGTTTTTTTTTTCATTCAAGCTTAAATATCTTCAATTGCCGCTGATGCGTCTCCACCTCAGTCTGCACTGCCCTGGACAAGTTTATATATATTATCATTATCATCCACTCTTGCTTTGACTTATTGCAGTTGAGCTGCTTATAAAATTCCTTATGCATTCAGTCAATACACATTTTTAACACTAGCACTGTTTTTATAATATAAAAACTACAAGCTTTTCAGACTTCAGACGACTTTTCCTAAATGTTTTTGATATTTTCCAAAGGCCTAGAAGATACTAAAATGAAACACATATGATTTCTGAGCATTTACACCTCTGACTGCCACTGCAGTCAGATACATATGGTTGATATTTACAGTATTATCCACACAGAGAGTGGACCACAGCAGTGTAACTTTAGAGCAGAGCCCAGCAGAAGAAATGAAACAGACTTTACAATATGTTTTACTGCAGTCAACCACATTATTTTTTCTCACTTCAAGCACCGCTTGTGAACATGAAATTACATATGCCGGTCTGGGACCGTTGCAGCACCTGCAGGGGGTGCTAAAATCCTGCCGGTCCAAGTTGATTTGGATTGTGTAAAAGTGGGAGTCAGTCACAAGCTCATTAGTCAAACCTTTTCTAGATAATATGACTTTACTTACCTCTCCTTGTGAGCAAAAATTGGTCGCACATGGTTATATTACTTTCCTCCCACATCTTCAAATTTGAGAACTGCCTCCTGTCTGCCTCCTGAATTCAGCATCAGTCAGTTTGCTCCATTGTAAGCGCTTTGATCTGTTATGCTCTTTTTTGTTTTTGATGAAGCCAAAAAAGAAGGAATTTTACCATTCTCCATCTCATACATAATACAGACTGAAATGAAAAGACGAAAATGATTTGGGTTGTAGGATAAAGCCTGTGGATAATCAAACATTATTTTGTACACTAGTGACTGTAAAGTCATTTGTTACACTGCTCAGTACGCTACAGGAATACCACTGAACAGGTTTCTTCTCAAAATCTGCTATACGTCTCAGAAAAGAATCGCATGATACAGTTGCTCATTGAGTATTGGGGGGGTTCACTATGCATCAGTGAATAGTCAATACCACTCTGCAGTTTTTTTACCAATATTTTTCCTCGTGAAGAGTTTTTCAAAGTCAGAAAAACAACAGCGGCAATTGAACACAGTGAATGCAAAGCTCTCTCTCTCTCCTTTCCTCTCTTCTGCTTCTGTCATGGGTGTATAGCTGGTTTGGAATTACACAAGCCATTAAGCTCAGAAAACAAACAGGGGGAGACATAGATACCATGCACACACACTCACACACACTCACACAGACACTGCTATATAGCTGCAAAATCCAAACGAGAGGGACTAATGAGGGAACAGGGAACAGAGAGAATCCAGAAAGAGTGACAAAGTAGAGAGAGCAGCCAAGGGGGGAGGAGGGGGGGAGGCTAATGAGAGGCTGTACATACCCAGAATGTCACTGACACAGCAGACTAGAGCTGTGATAAGGACCAGCTGAGCAGCAGGCTGTGAAAGACTGAGTGTGTGTGCATTAGTTGTGTGTGCGTGTATGTGTGTGTGTGTAATCAAGAACAAAGGGAAGAAGCAGTGCAAGAATACAAAGCTAATGAGGGTCTGCCCACTGTCACACAATTGTAGGTGTGATATTGCACTACCACGTGAGATAACTGGGCGCGTGCAGGAAGTGTGTGTGCCACTTGTTAGGTAGCCATTAGCTGCCCACCAGAGTCGCCGTTAGCAGGAGGGCGGCAGGCGGAGGAAGACTGACAGCAGGAAAAAAAAATAGTTGAGCGTGACTTGATTGACTGTCAGACGGAATTAGAATTCATTGTAGCTTGAGGTGTAAATGGCTTTTCCTTTTTCCATGTGCCACAAAATAATGACAAGGCCTGCTTCAGCTCATAGGAATTGCTCAGCAAGTCGTTGCCATGGTAACTGGGGACTCAGCAGGGAGGCAGTTTTATTCCTGACGCCGCTGAATTACAGGAAATATACACCCTTGGCTAAGAGCAATCATTTGAAAAGTTTTACTCGGCTCATGGCCAGGACTTCACAATCATGTTGTCACACATTCACACCTTTAGCTGCTGGTCACTGGGCGCTGCAGCTGCAGCAGGCAGGCTGTCGATAGAATAATAGTGTAGCTTAAAAAAGATTTCCACCCATTAATTAATGAAGATGCAGTAGATATGTGCTCATTCTGGTGTCTGTAAGGTCATCTGAGGGCAATTGTTTGCTGTTCACAGGAAGTGACAAATTGAAACTTTGGCGCAGTATCATAAACAGCAGTGTGCAAATGCTTAATCCAGAGGAAAGAAAAGACTATTCCATTGTTTCTATCTGTTTCTGTCTTTGATATAAAGTGATGGGCTGTGGTAATTCATTTTTTATGTTAACTTTCAGGATGTCCATAAAACACTAACCTAATTATTGCCCTTTAGAGCCACCAATGATTAAAAGTCACTTAGGTGCAGATTTAAAGCTGCACTAATCAATATTTTTATTAATAATGGATCAAATGACTGTGCGTAATGGGAAAGGAGTTGCTCAGATTTACTGTGCAGTTCCACTCAGCTCTGGAGAGACTTTTATTAATCTATTTTACATCATTACATCAGCAACTCAGCTCTCATCAACCTTTTTTTCCAGCTGTTTTCAGTAAAAATAACATAAACAAAAAACTATCCTGATAAACTGAGTGTCCATAAATGCAAGCTCAGCATTTTATTCTTCGGCGGAAAAAAATAAAGGTCTACTTGTTAGTTTTTAGCTGGTGCTTTCGGATACATCTTAGTCTTCATTACTGGATGGATTTGATCTTGAGTTCAGATTTTTGATTTATTTATTTTGGTCAAACTACTAGTTACCAGTTTTGTTTTTAACCTATTTTAGCTTACTAAAAGTAATCAGATCAATAACCCTAACCACTTGCCAACTGCATTAACATGGAATGATAGCATACAGTTCAACAAAGGTTTAACATAAATGAATGCAGACAACTTGATCATTGTGATGGAATACAAAACTCAAGCAAGTTTCAAGACACAAACATATGCTAACAGATGTGAATGCTATTTGGTCAGTCTGAAAATCATACGTCCAAGCATTCAAACTATTTTATTCAAACCTGCAATAACTAATTTTGAGTTTTTGGCCACTTGGGGACAACAGAAACAAATTGTGAACACAGCATGAACTTGTTAGCAAACAGTGGCTTATTTACATGTTCAGTGGTTACAGAGCAACATTATCAATTGGAGTCATGTTTTGGCCTGACCTGGCGAGCTTAAAGTCCAATAATTAGTATATTTTAGCTCTATTGTTGGTTTCTACCAACTCCTGAGGGAAATATCTGGCTCTTTAGCTGCTAAATGCTGCACTATGTTCACCAGATAGTCTTTAACTATGTCTGTCCGCCATTTCCTGGTGCTGAGCAGGTAGTGTACAATGGGTTTTTGGAGCCTTTACCCTGAAAACAACTGTCTTAAAATGACTATAAAAGTGGTGAGAGTGAATCAAAACAATAGCAATCTGGAAATAATGACCTGAAACTCACTATAAAGCTCTTTAAAACCTGCAGAGCTGCAGATTCAGGTGATAATTCTTCTTCTTTTTTAATATCAAGGCAGTTCAGTTTATGCTATATCAAAGCTTCGAAACTGACAGGGTCAATTTCATTCCTTTCACTATCGGGCTGTATATGGGCAGGAATTTGGCGATACGATATGTATCACAATACAGGGTTACAATATAAGCAAGACAATATATTGTGATTTTTTTTAAATCTAATTCTAAGAAAACCTTTGTAGTATGAAGAACACACCACTGTACACATACAATATATTTTTTTTTACTGCAACCACAACATTAGAAACTCCATTTGTATTTATATATGTATTTACAGTCCCTGTAACATCCAACATCATCCCCCCAGTTTAACTTTACAACACTGCTATCTAGTAGTTGGGAAGCTTAAACCCAAAAGTCTATGGAGTTTGAGAATTGAGCCAATATCACAAAAACAGATATTGTGATACTCAATACATTCACACCACTATTTTACTTTAAATCTGCAAAAAAAAAAAAAATAGTTTCATCCCCAACAAGTTTAACACCACCAGGCAGAAGGCTTGTGCTACACTTTATGTGTTGCATGCTTTGCTTTAATGCAAGTGTCATCCAATGTGCATATCCATCACCCACTTCCCAGTGGGAATGTGTGTGAAGTCGCCATATCTGAGGTTATTACCACATACGGTTGTTTGCAAATGGAAATGTGATTCCAGGGAGATTATGCAAACCAGAGTGAAACATGTATCAGGGATCAGACAGGAATAAAGTCTATCATGTTAGTAATGTGCTGGAAGTGATTTGACCAAACTTTAGTAATAAAAAAATCAGTGAGCGGAAAAAGTGAGGCATGAAATGTCCACACTGATGATGAAGACGTGGACAAGCACCAGACAATAACAGGCAATTACATATGTCTGCCTTGGTTCCTACTTTACAGCTTTCTCTTTAACAGACAGAAAATTAATCTTCAGGAGATATTTCAAGTATGTGTGGTATTAGGTGAGGTTTTACTGGGAAGGACTGAAGTTCATCACTTTTGGACAGTTTCAAATGGCAATGATATGTCCTGCTATAGAAATTAAAACGGGTAATTTTTAACATGATCTTCACTTCGATTCGAGCGAAGGGACAAATGAAACTTTTGCCTCAGACGGCGAAGCAAATTCTCATCTTCATCGAGTTCAACCTTGGTGAACTTTGACCAGCAAAGTCGCAGCCTCAACCAATAGTAAAGAAGAGTGTGTGGTTGACCTCACTTGGCTGTCATTGGCATTACATCCTGCACTGCCCACATTTAGCGCAAGATGCAAATTTTGCCTCGGCAGGCAGTGGTCACTCACCCGCTTCCCCTTTGTAACCGTGCTCTTACCCTCAAATTCTGCTGGGCATGACCGCTGTTTTGGCTCCACTGCAGTTGCTGGAGCTGGCCGTTAATCCAGGTGTGATCCAGGATTCAGGACTATGTCCCCAGTAAGCTACTTTGCCTTTTCTTTGGGAGCCATTCTCTTGCCATACAAGTCCTTGAGGTGGAACGTCACTCGATAGGTCTCACTTATTTCAAACAACACTTTACTTTTGCATTGTCTATAGTGTCATCAATGTCCATAGCTATATATGCAGAACGGGCTGTATTGGTGAGCAGCAAAGCTAGGTGAAGAGCCTGCTCATCCTCAGGCCACTGACAGACATTGACAGTGTCCTCACCTTCATTGTGGGACTGCATTTGGGGTCTTTTCTAGCTAGAAAACCTTATCAGATTGCAATGCTGTCCTCCATCAGCCAACTGTGATGGACCAGCCTAAAGCCTGATTTGCTGGGACGCAAGGTGGTGCAGTTCTAAGCTCTGAGGAGTGGGTGGATATGGCTACTGAACGGAACATCAGCTTCTGGCAATCCCGGCGTTCCTGTTGTACCTCATGTTGGAGCTGGGCAAACTGGGCAAAATCTGGTTCCAGCTGTCCCCCTGTGATACAAGACATGACCGCTCAACCATACTTCGTTGCTCCTGTGGTTGACCACCTGCTACCTGGTGCCGGTCACAGACATCTTGGGACACCTCCGACAGACACTGATAGATCTTTTCCACCAACAGGGAACTGTCTCCCTTCCAGTTCAAGCACCTAGTTTTTAACAGTTCTTATCATTTTGACCAAAAATCAATTGGTTCAGAACCTGAAACGGAACCAAAAAATAGCATACAGCTACACTTGATATCCTCTCCTCTCAACAGCCAAAAACAAACTGCTAATGAATAGAATCCTCTCAGCAGGACTCTAGACTGTACCACTCCTACAGGTAATGCCAATGCTTCTAAAAACAGGTCAGTGATAAAAGTTATGCATTCAGCACCTTTATTGCAACCATATATCAACAGATCACAAATAAACATAAATAACTTCAATAAATAAAATAAATAACTTCATTTGCCCCACCCCCAATACTTGGTCTAGCCTAGTGACATCACTGATTATGTCACCCAGGGTATAAATACAGGAAGTAATTGGGCATTTCCCCCTTTAGTCCCTGGAACACATGCTGGTAATGTAAGTAGCAAAAGAAAGACATTGATGCACTTATTAAACTCAGAACTGAACCAATAACCAATAACTAAACCTGACAACTTGTTTGTGTTTTACTTTAGCCAGAAACTCGGGTGATGCAATTTCCTTTTCTTGTTGAGTGGCACCTGAAGGCATCATATCTCAAGTATGGCCTGTTAGCTCTGGTACAGCCAGATGGATTGGTGGTAATTAAATCCCCCTAGACCCAATAACAAAAAGGGCTGTGAGGGCAGCTGTTTTTAAGATGATTGAAGGACAAGGTCTGGCACTAACAATCAGAATACATGCCACTTCACTTTGATCTGATGTTTCTTAACCTATTCCAACATTCAATCAAGCAATAACTAAAGCTCCGGGGCTTGTCTGCATGCTCTGTATATTAAGTTAAGGCAGTTTGCAGTAACAAGCAGGTGTGCTTTATTGCTCACTGAAAAACAGTCTACAGAAGACAAATAATGAATGCTTAACCACAGCAGCACACAGCAGTGAGGTAATAAACATGTTGACCTCTAAATTCTACAGCATTTCACTCCAGCAGGCAGGACTGGCCTCGGCCTTTCTGAGACCCAAGATGAGATATAGCTGTTAGGGCCCGCTCCACCTTAAAACCAACAACACACATGGCATTATCTTAGACTGTGCGTAAAGCATAATAATAATCCTTTAAATCAGATTTATGTCCTGTTTTCTTCAGCTAAGAAAAAATCATATGTTTCTTGTAGTGCTGTCAAAAATATTTAATTGCAGTTAATCGCATTAATGTCATAGTTAACTCGCAATTAATCGCAATTTATCACACATTTTTATCTATTCTAAATGTCCCTTGATTTCTTTTTGTCCCATTATTTTTTCTCATTTTAATGCTCTTATCAACATGGAAAAGTGGATCGGCTTGCTTTGTGCAAATGTTTTTTTTAAAACAACATTGGCATATACTGTAGTGTTCAATTTCACACTAACATTCTCTCGTGGAGCAAATCTCTCACACAATGTAACACTGTCCATCAATAAAAGGGTGAAAAAAATACTTCACACAAACAGCCCCTTCAACAGCCCTTTCTAAGGGATCAAAACAGGGTGATACAAAATAAAATTACAAAGTACAAATGAAAGGTAAACTAGGACTCAGCCTATAGTGCAGTTAAACCATGGCTTAATACTTTCCTCAAGTTTGCTTTGAACATAGCAGTCAGGCTACTGCTCTTTATTCACCAGAGGCTCATCAACCCAGCCTCTTATTTCAGAAAGAATGAACAGTAACGGTTACCAATAAAAGGTAAGCCTACTACTTCTTTGCTTTGAGCCAGATACTCAAACAGACAAGCCTGTTGACATTTTCAGACAACAAGGAATCCATCCATTTTGGCGTCTACTACTCTTAAACAAGTGTGTGTGGCGTGCCTGTTGTTTTGTTTCCAGTCTAGCTAGATCCGGTGTGGTGTTGTAGTTTTTCTAACATTACTAGTTGTTGCAACAGCATGTGAAAAAAACTACAAAGTGTGCTAGGCGTTAAACTGACAGCACTAGTTTCTTGTCATATTAACAGTTCCTTACATGGTAAATGGACTGTACTTGTACAGCGCATTTCTAGTCTTTAGAACAAAGCACTTTTACAAACAGAAACTAACATTCAACAAACTATGCCTTCAGCATCGGGAGTAATTTGATGTTCACTGTCTTGCTCAAGGATGCCTTGACGTGCAGCAAGAGGAGCTAGGGATCGAACTGCCGACCTTCTGACTAGTGAATGACCTACTCTACCTCCTGACATGATATGTCGGCAGTTTTTTTAGTCAATTTGGTATCAATTTAATCCATGAAGACAAACTTTTTCCATTAAAGCTTTTTTTGGGGGGGATTTTGTCGCCCCAGCTGGTTTTCAGCCTCTGTTGGTTAGCTGTGTTATTTTAGTGGTTCAGGCGGTTTACAAAAAATCGATATTCGCTGAAATAAACACAGACTCATAACACTGTTAATTCAGTGTCTGTCACACACAGCCGGATGGATCCATGGATGAGTATTTTGTGGGCCAAAGTTAGACTCAAACAGACTGCAATAATTTATTTAAAATGATTCCCATTAACTGAATGCCAGTTGCACCAGCTATTCTTCCTGGGTTCCGAAATCAGTATTCATTATATACAACATCATCATTGTTTCACACTATGTTCATCACATGTGCACCTCTAATTGCGTTACATTAAAAGGTGGCCAGTCAAATATTAATTTTGTTGCTTCAGGATTGACATAAAAGCAGTGGAATTTGAGATTCATCAGACCAGGAAGTTTAAAAGTTATCCTGATTGAATTTATCCATGACTTGGTTTCATAAAAGCAGTGGCATATAAGTTATCATGGAGATTTATTCTGTCCCTCCGATTGGAAACCAATGTGTTTTATCTTTATTTCATGTTTATACGTATGTATTTCACTTATTTTTATTAGCCTGCATTTAAATACTGATAGACTTTATTTTAACATTATATACCACAGATACTGACATTCAGTGTTATTATTTTAACATTGTGTTATTATTACCATATTTATTATGTTTGATGAATATGTTATTGCAGTTGTTGAGATGATTAGAAATGGCTGACAGGTGAAAGGTGGCTTCAATGAAGGCAATATATAAAGTCCTATACACATGTGTTTCTTGGATGCCATCATATTACTGAGTAGGGCTTTCGGACATGAGAGTGTGTTTCCTGTATGAGCGATGCATATTTTCTGGCGATGGCATACGCTACCTGCTGGGTCCAAAGATTCAGTATGTCTGTAGGGCGTATGGGTCCTATACAAGATATTTTCTGTGAGCACCACATCACTGATCCATTATGGACTAAAGTATTCAAGATTGACATTATCATGATACCTCCAGCCTTCTAAAGTCCACCAACAGTCATTGTTGGCTGCAGAAGTGCCTCCATCCTGCACATACCATAAAGATTGTATTGACCTAGTGCCAACTATATGCACATGGATCCCTTCCAGCATCAGGGTGAACTCTGCCATTGGCGGGCCACCTCCCTATATTTGAATTTAAAGATTTTCTTAATCATCCCAAAAAAGTGATTCATGTAGAACCAGTGCTTTGAGCCATTGGATGGGAAGACGAAAATAAAGCACATACAGCCTAAATGTAATCTAGAGCTCGCTAGAGTTTTGATTCACTGTAAGCTGACACAACAGGTACAGTATGGATTCCTTAGAAAGGGCAGTGCACGATACCTGCAACACACTGGCCTATCCTATAGGGGTACAAGTGTTTTTTAGAACTACTGAATAATGTATGGGCATGGCAAATGCAAATTTACTCACTAAGATGTATCTGCATGGCTCATGCTTTCTGGAGAGAAAATGTTCTATTTGGAGCTGTCAAAAGGTGCAAATAAATAGTCTGCCAAGGTGGTGTTTGAGAGCGTTGTTTAACCAAATGCCTACTCAGATTTGCAGACTTGTTTAAAAATGTTTAAAGAGAGTAGGCTGAAGATTCAGGTTGATTGCAGGGGAGAGCTGGGTACACATTGGGCACCTATTACCATTAAGGGAAGATTTCCTCTTTGTGTTTATATCAGACTAGTTCCTGCTATTTTCTACCATTTTGTATGTGGTAAAATATATCTGGCTCGCAAAGTGATTGGATCTCAGCCAGAGGAAGATGCAACCTGTACAGTTTGGGCTCATTCTCAAAAGATAGGTCTGGTGATATATTATATTTCACAGTATTTCACGATCCATGATCAGAACACACATGCTATAGTTTATTTGGCCATGTTCAGGGCAAAGGCACCTAAATCTGTTTGTTTTGCTCATTCATTAATTTTTTTGTGACATTGTGAACAGTCCAAATCACATTTGTCGTGCAGGTCACTTCAGGACTGTGACCTGTCCACACTGGAATCTAATATAGGCCACATTTAAAAAAATATGTGAACAGACAAACAAAACAAAACAAAACAAAACAAAAAAATTCAGATCTGAGCAATAAAGCAGAATTGAGCACTGACGTTTGCAGTGTGAATGTAGCCTTTGTGTCAATCCCACAGACACAGTCCTGGAGCCCAAATACTAACTAGAGCCAAATGTTGATTAATCCGCTGTTGAAAATAGTCCCCCCAAAAAAAAAATACACTATTTCTTCCTGTTTGAGTAATGTTTGTGAAAAACTACAGTGCCCAGCGGCTTAAGTAAATTACTGATCACTTTGTTGGTCACAGTCTTTTCAGGGGATTTGTTGAAAAATATCGAATTTCTAAGTGTGAACCTATCATGACCTCATCTGTTGGTTTGTGAAGTATTGTTTTGAAGCCTCGAGTTTGGCATTATGGTCGTCGCCATGCTGTTTTTTTGCAGCTAGCTGTGGTGGCGTACTGCACGTTGACCTGTGTCACTGGTAGCGCTCAGTTTTGACTCATCTGTTGCAGGAAACATACAATGGCGGCTCACCTGGTCACCCACGTTGACCTATTACAAATCAACAGCACAGTCAGATATGTTTCTGAAAAGATTTGAGGAGAGAAATAGTTAAAGCAGAATCTTGATTCATATTTGATCAGCACTGCCTAGTTTGATAATTTAACCTGTAGGAAAACATGGCAGTCTGCTATTCATACTAACATTTTGCATAATTAGATCACGTCACAATGTGGCGAGAATATTGCTTAATAATTGCAGGTTCAGTGCAAAGGCCTGTGAACAGGTCTCATTATCCAGATACAGATCACATCTTAATACCAGATGGATATGGGGTCTTTAAATGAATCGATTAACCTTTTTGTCATTTAAAAATGGCCAAGTTACGGAAGCCGAGAACTTCCTATTTTTTTTATGCACTGTTATCTCGTGATAATGACTTATTATCTGGTTATCTCGATATAACAAAGATCGTATTCTCGTGATAAGTAATTCATTAATGTGTTCGTCTTGATTTCAACCTACAAAAGCTGCCACGAATGGCTTCCGTAGCCACTGGCTGTAGCTGTAGCCTACCGGTAAGTTACACTTTACGTTAGTTAACTTGACTGGAAGCCGTGGCAGCTCTTGTAGGTTGAAATCAACACATTATTAATTAATTAGTTATCACGAGAAAACAATCTTTGTTATATCGAGATAACAAGATAATAAGTTGTTATCACGAGATAACAGTGCATAAAAAAATGCATGGCCGTTCTCGGCTTCCGTACCATGTTGCTAAAAACACATCATTTATTATAACTGTCAGCTTTAAAGATCCACGGTATGTCTGTTTTACATCAGGGTTCCCGGCCCAACATTAGCACCCTCAGTCCTTGCACCAGATGTTCATGCAGTATCTCAACGTAACAGAATTACTATCCAAGAAATTAGAATATAAACAAAGCCACAGGGGCAAATGTATATCAGTGTCACACTGCAGTCAGCATCTTTTATTCTCTTGTGTAGTTGTGATGTGAAACTGAAATAATGTAGAACATGATTACTGTGGAGCCTGAATTAAATCAGCGATTAAATATTTTTCATTAATGCGTCTGTCCATTAGTAGTTCACTGGCGACTGCGGTTAATGTGCCACAATCATTTCTCTCAGTCAGTAACCAAACCAGTGTCAGATTGCAGGAGCGATCCCAACTTGAATTTCAAATATTCCCTCCAGTAAGCTCCAGTGCAGTGAGGACTCGCAGCAGCACAGCTGGCCCTCTGCGTCGGTTAAACCCACACATTACGAGGGGAAATTAGATGACGTGCTGTCATTACCTTGCAGTCAGTGCACACAGGCAGAGCTCCGCAGTCTCCGCAGTTGCCACCTCCTCAAAGCTCACAACTCCACAAGGTGAATTGGAACACGCTGCAATGCAAATATCTTTTTGTAATGACTTTTAATAACAGGATCCCTCTGCTTTGTTACTAACGCACTGTGGGAGGAGGCGGGAGGATGAGAGGCACAGAAGCACAGCAGGTGAGAGATAGAGAGATGTGCAGGGATGTTTTATCTTTTATTTCCCTCTGATTGGATCCAATTTTCTTGCTTTCAATTAATTAAAACTCGGAGGATGAAGCTCTGTGATGCATGCTGAATATGCAAGCACATCATGATTATTTTGAGCTGCTCAGTTTCCCTCCAAATGGAAACTTCTGCCCTCTTGTTCCCATCTGCCCTCCTCACCCACACCGCACACATGACTGCCCTGACAAAGGAGTTACTATTAGAGTCTAATGTTGTGCATGTATACCTTTGGACTTTTTTTTCCAGTTCCAGATAAATAGGTGTACTGTTCTGTGACAGTGCTGCAGTGCAAAAGTCCTTACTGCAGCGACCCAAGTTCATCCTCTGTCTCTACTGTCACTGTCAAATAAAAAAAAAAAACTGGCCTTAAGGTGAAAGCAGCACAGCAGCAAGGGTCCTCCTTCACTGTCTCTACTGGAGTACATGTCATGACCGGCTCGAAAGCTGCAGCGTAAGGAGGGACACAACACCGGGTTAGATGCAAAACATAAGACAAAACATTTATTTACAAAAAGGAGAAATGAAGCGGACAGCAGAGAGCTGGATCAGAGAGCAAGAGAGTGTGAGCAGGTACAGTACAAGGAGGCACTTAGCTTCAGCCCACAGCTTCAAACAGGTGCCCTCCATCAGAGATCAGTGAGCTGCACCTAGGACACAAAGACATAGAGCACACACACACGCAAAACAATGCTGCTGCGTGCCACACAAAAACAGTATGTCTATTATGTTTCACTTACAGTATTCACTGGAAGGTAAACTGGAAGCTCATGGCTGAGGGTTTCAAAGTGGGACATTGGCCTCAGCAGTGGGTCTCCTAACAGTTCCAGGAGAGGCTTAGCGAAAGGGAGTGAAAAATGATAACATTAGGTATCAAAATGAGAACATAGAGAATTTTGTAATTGTTTGTGATTGGGTTAGAGAGATAGAGTAGTTTTGAGGAAACCTGGCCCACCTCCAAGAGGGTTGCGGTGATGTCTTACTGACTGCGACTGTGGCCAACCCTTGACATTTTCTAGAATCCACAGGGTCTGAACGAAAACAACCAATCAGAGCCAAGAGAGACTGAATGACGCTTTGGGTTGGGGGCTTGAAGATAGTTGATTGTTAAGTTTAATTCCCAGCATTTGTATTTGACAATGAGGTAATGAGACTCAACTATCAACTATCTTTCTTGGCTCTGATTGGTTGTTTTCATTCAGGCCCGGTGGATTCTTGCAAATGCCATTAGGAGCACTAAGAGGAGCCAGAGGAACCTGATTTTGACAAAAAATCTGACAAAAAGTTTTCATTTCTAAAAGTTGCATACTGCAGCTTTAATACATGTCTGGAGGGATCTTTTAAGAAATACAGCCGTTTCTGAGCTTTACCAGGATGTGAAAGAAAAAAGGTTTTTTTTTTCTCTTATTTTCCAAAGCTTCACCAAATCTCCATTTTATAACTAATCCGTGTGTGTATGTATTTGTTCTTTCTCAAGTTCAGTTTAGAATACATATCCATAGTCAAACGCAGCAATTACTGCCAAAATGTAGGCACGGGGCCACAGCAGTGCAACTTAAATGCACTTTCCCGTACATTAGCTTTCCACAGCGCTGAGATCTGTAGACTGCAGCCTCGGTTAGACGGTCCAGATCATTTTCATACTCATCCAATTATTCAGTGAGCATTCGTGCCAAGCGGATCGAGGCATTCTCATCCTCTAAGGTTCCACTCCCATTAGCGTAGAGATGCTTCACCACAGGGAAGAACACGATCATTCTCTGTGGCTTTGTGGTTTTTGGTTTTTTTTGGCATTTGTCTTCCTTCCAGGAGGGTTCAAATCACGCCAGGAAAATACATCATGTAAGCTCAACAGCCTGAACTGCCAGAAAACATTTAGCATGCAACTCTGTGTGCATCTGCAGACCTTTAAATACCCTTGTTTCCTTCATTTTTACACTTGCCTGCACATCAGCTCAAATATTTATTTCTGCATGTAGTCGCAGAGTGTGACAGACAGAAACACAGAGCGTGGGCTGATGTTGTCATGACAAGCTACTGTAATGTTTCCCACAAATTAGAATAATGTCAAAGTGGGAATCCAGCAGTTATGTTTATTTGAACTGTTCAACATTTCCGGGACGTGTTTGTGCACGCTGCAGATGGTTCTTGACAAACGGAACATTTTGCCCAAACTCCTTCAAGCAAAACACATTTACGTGTTTAGAAAGAGACGCTCTTATTTTGGTGTCTTACTGAACCAGATCTGGCCTTGTACTTTCCTGACATTTTATATTCCCCAACTTGGAGAAAACATTGTCTTCAGGGAGCCGACGCTCACACAAACACATGCGGCGTTTACTTATTTGCACTAAACTCAATTTGACCACACTGAGAGAATTTGACCCTGTTGGTCAAATTCTGTGGCGCCACACACACTGCGAGCACAAACACACACACTGCGAGCACAAACACACACACTGCGAGCACAAACACACACTTTCGTTGTTGGAATACATTTGTGGTTCCGGCACCTTTTGACGTGATTCACTTGTCATAGCCGGCGGTAGATTAGGCTTAGTCTAAAAAGAAAATTTGATTCCTGCCTGCTCAACCATGAGGTGTTACATTCAGCTCATTGTGAATATCACAGAGAGAAAGTGGAGAGCAAATAGCTGTCCTAATGTGTGTGTGCCTGTGTGTGCGCACATGTGTTTTAAAGTGCAGGTTGGGAAGAGGGTAAGCAATGATGCATCCAGAATCCAAATCAACAAAACAGCAAATGTTTGCAAGTATGTAAGAGAAGCGAGTGGTGGTGGCTGTGTGTGTGTGTGTGTGTGTGTGTGTGTGTGTGTGTGTGTGTGTGTGCTGTCATGGAATGCTTTATTCAGTAGAGTGTGTAACGTTCAACTAAATTAAGCATGTGGTGATAGAATACAACTGACAGTCGGCTGTAGCTCAGGAGGTATAGCGAGTCGTGCACTAATTGGAGGTTCAATCCCTGGCTCCTCCTGCTGCATGTTAGAGCGTCCTTGAGCAAGGTACTGAACCCTAAATTTCTCCCAATACTGTGTCATCAGCGTGTAAATGTGTAGTGTATAGCACTTGGAGTAGTCGGAAGACTAAAAAGGTGCTGTGCAAGTATTTACTATGTAACTATGCCGATAAGGGCAAATGCACCGCAAACGGCAAAACGCTGCAAACACGGGAATGATGCAAATCCAAAAACACACAAACACGTAAAACAAATACAACAGAGAAACGCAGCAACAGAAAAATGCTGCAATCACAGAAACGAAGCAGAAGCAAAAACACACAAACCCACAAAACAAATGTCAGATAGAAACACTGCAAATTCACTCTACAAAAAGCCAGACCACCAGGGGGGATGGACCAGTCCTGTGGGACCATACCCGAAAGACATGAAGAAGAAGAAGAAGAAGAAGAAGATTTTAATATTATAGAAGAATATAATAATTATTATAATATTCTTCTATAATATTATATTATTATAAAAATATATTATAATTATTATAATATTATATAATAATATAATTATGTTATATGATTATAATATAATTATAATATTATAATAATCTTCTATAGTATTATTATAATATTATAAAAGATTATGGCCAAGTGTTTAAAAAAGACATAAAGGAAAACGTACCTTTTTACTCTCCTCTCCAAAACTAAGCCAACTTTCTTCTTCTTCTTCTTCTTCTTCTTTTTCTTCTTCTTCATGACTTTTGGGTCTGGTCCCACAGGACTGGTCCATCCCTCAGGTAGGGTCCCCCTAGTGGCCTGGTGCACTTCCTTTTTGTCGAGTGAATCTGCAGCGTTTCTATCTGGCATTTGTTTTGTGGGTTTGTGTGTTTTTGCTTCTGCTTCGTTTTTGTGATTGCAGCATTTTTCTGTTGCTTCATTTTTCTGTTGGATTTGTTTTATGTGTTTGTGTGTTTTTGGATTTTAATCATTCCCGTGTTTGCAGCGTTTTGCCGTTTGCAGCGCGTTTGCCCTTGTCGGCCACCGTAGTATACTGATACATAAAGGGATAATCTGTGTGAATGACAAAGTTATTCAAGTTTTAAAAATGGGCGTGATTCCATTTTTCTTGCTACACTAAATGGAACAGACTCTTAATTACAATAATTGGTAACACCTGAGTTTACCCTATTTGATTCCAACTGGTTGCTGTGAAACTTGTACAATAGGTGTAGGTTGCTTTTTGCCCGCTGCCCTCCATTACATTTCAGTTTTTGCCCTCCAAAGGAAAACATTTGGGCACCCCTGTTTTACAGCAAGCCAAACTGACAGTTTTAACCCTTTAAGCCTTTTTGTTTTGTTTCTACTTTCTAGTGATTTGATTTTTTGTAATACAGAAAGAATATAGAAAACCTCTCTATTTTACCTTTTTGGTTGTGAAAAGGAAAACACCTTGTAATTCAACTGTGTTTTGAATGACCAAAAGATATACTGACACTCTAAACAAAGCAGTAACAGCAGTAAGAGTCTGAAAAAGACTTTTGCCGGATACTTAGAAAAATATCTCAGTCGAATATTTACTTGAAGGGCAGAGTCCTAACTTGCATACAGTATAATGTGCTGGGAGTGCAGCTGGTGTAATGGGCACAGTGTGGATCTTGCATTGAATAAAACCATGTCTGCCACATATAGGGGATCACTTTCATTGTTGTGGTGCTGCCCTCTGATGCACCTTCCACATTCCAGCGTGCAGAGAGATTTCCTCAACTATTTGAAATCAGATAAAAATGAAACGATTTTATATGTATTTTACTACTGGCTTCACGTTTTCTCAAAACCAAAGCTTCATGTTGGGTTGTGAGGCTTTCTTGCTTTTAATTAGAAACATTTGCAGTTAAAACCAAAGAGCAGATATAACAATAGCCAAGCGTCAGGGAGAAGAAAACACAGAATTTGTCGAAAAGAGAAAAAAAAGTTAAGTCTGTATGATTGTATCATTTTTTTTTTTTAAATATTCACAATACAAACAAAAAGATCTGTTAAAGTATTCCTCCAATTGCCCATTATATACAGTTATTGTGTTCAGTATTTGGCTTTTAATGTACAGTTTGTACTGTACTGTTATTGTTATGCATTGAATATAATATGAAAAATCCACAAAATATGTAACTTATTCAGGGGCCATCAGTTCACTCAATGATAGAAAAGAGCTCCCTTAAGGAAAAAGTTTGGGGACCACTGTCATAATCTACACATCCTAGCATCACACTAGCAAAGGGATGTTCCAAAGAGTTTACATTTTCACCCACAACTCAATGAATGCATTTCAAGATGTGTATATTTGTCTTTGAAGAATCTTTGATTTGTTTCTCTACCACATGTACGACTGTACAGTACAGTAATTACTGTGAAGTAATACAGAATCAGCAATCTCACAGAGCATTTTAACTGATTTAACTGGCTGATATGAGCACAGAGCTGATCCACCTCCGATCCTGTGTTTGTTGATGATGCTCTCACCGTGCCAGCTATCAAAAGCAACCCACTGCGCTCGGCAAAAACACTGGAACCGCTTCCCAACGCAGCGTTTCGAGCGAGTGAACCACAGAGCAGCACAAACAAATAAACAGCAGCCAACAGTTTCAATTAATTATATCTACACTGACAGAGCAGAGGCACAGAGATACACATCCTCTACTGTCTGCTCACGTTTATAAAGGACGGTAGACAAAATATAGGAAACCATTGGAGGAGAACTGTGATTTATCTTAGAGGAGCCTCGGATATGTCAAGGCCTCCAGCATCAGATGTGGACAGTAGCCGCAAACATTCCACCATAATAAGAAAAAAAATTCCTCTTTCAGGTTAAGTTAAGGAGAGTAAAGTGTCATGAAAGGTGACATTTTTCCATACAGTCATAAACTTTGCAAACATCCTACTGTGCTATTCCCTCACCTAGAATAACCCCTCCACTGAAGCACTCTGCTGTACGACCCCATTGACAGTTTATTTAACAGCAATCTATCAGAGGATATAGCTGCACAGTGCACACACACACACACACACACACACACACACACACACACACTGTGTGATGGGATCTCTGTAGACATCCAGCTGCTCTGTTCCCTTGTCTTATTCACTGCATGGGGTTAAGTTAATAAAACACAAAGAAATATGGGATTGCAAACCAGCTAACATTTTACCCACACTTACTAACTGAGGTTTAAAGCTACCGTAGGTAACTTTTATAGAAATAACTTTTTGTCCTATTTGTGAAAGCAGCCACTATATCCTGACTGTAGTACATGAAATAGATAATGTGTGAAAGCATCTGGTTCCTCTAGTGTTCTAGTGCTCCTGATGGAATCTGCAAAATCCACCACGCCTAAACAAAAACAACCAATCAGAGCAGAGAAAGATAGTTGACTGCTGAGTCTCATCCTTTGGTCATCAAATACCAACCCTTTGGATCCCAAAGCATCAAACCCCACTTTAACTTAACTTTAATTTTTTTTTGTATCTGCTTGTATGGGGTGGTAATTCTAATTATAGTTTTCTTGAGTGAACTAAAGGGGGACCCAGAAAAGATCTAACTATTTTTTTCCATTGATTTGCCATTGCAGTGTGCTTGAAGATCTCTACCAAAACAGAGTGAAAACATGTAACGTTCAACGACATGTCTGTTGTTTAGCATGGCATTTAACATGTTCATGCCGGCCATGCATGAATGTAGTTATGATGAGACCCGTTACTTATAATTAGCGTATAATCACCTAAATATAATGTTTTATGTTTTACCATAGAATAAGCCATTCACATCTATGGATGCCGTTTGGTCCTTCATGTGGACTTCGGAATCGATGGATCCAACATTTCTCATCATGCAACTCAACATTGTTTTGCATTAGCCTCCCCTTGCCTCCTAAATGCCCATTTCCTTCCAAACTACAAACAATATGTCCTCATACATTAGAAAACTCATTTAGAGCTACAGAAGACATTATAGCAGCACTCCGTGTGACAAATAGACTGAACTTAAGGTATAAAATTGGTGGAATGTAGAAAAATGTTAGCACTGTTTCACTGTGTTTCTCTTGTGTTGTAATTTAAACACAAACCTCACAGTTTTGAAAGAACACACGCCTGAAGCTGTTTTTTCTTGCAGCAAAGCACATTTAGAGCAGTGAACTCAGGAATGAGAAATGGGTGTAACCAATCATAAACCAACCTTAATACAAGTACACACACACACAAGCAAACGATCTGTCTATGGGATATAGCTGAATTGGATGTAACATCAGGTGTTTCGTGGTGCGATTATTTTCCATCACTCCAGCACTTGACCCGACAAAGCCTTACTCTGCTCATCTGGATTTGTGCCAGTTCCTGTGTGTGCGAACGTGTGTGTGTGTGTGTGTGTGTGTGTGTGTGTGTGTGTGTGTGTGTGAACGTGGGTGCCTCTGGCTTGTACAGTATCCCAAAAAATAAGCAAGTTAATAGGGAGGAACACAGAGCAGCAAAGAAACACACTGTGAGATGCAAGGAGGTGGAAATAAAAACTATGAGGCAGCAGAGTAGAGAAAGGTTAGAATATACTGTATAAGAGGTGAAAAGGTGCAGATGACTTGGCGTGATTGACTGTGTCCTGTCTCAGCTGAATAATTGATACATGAATCACAGTCAAAGCAGAATTGCTGTGCACCATTCCCGCGTGCTTTAACAATACACAGTGACAATTCCAGAGCCGAGAGAGGAGGGAGAAAACAAAAACACATGCATTATTACAAACTGCCTTGTGAAATGTTTATTTTGCAATCTGCTGGGTGTTGTTAGCAGTCAACTTTAATTTCTGTCAGTGTGACAAAGCCTTTCTTTCTAATGGTTTTACTGTCTGTTGACTGCAGAGACAAACAGTTGGTGCACAAAATAACTAAAAGAGCTAACAACAGCAGTCAATAATGGTAACACTGACTTTAATGTAAGGCTGGGGCACAGTGTGGAGATGATGTCATTTCATTTTTAATAAAGCCAGATCAATACACTTAACAAAACAGAACCATTTGGGAGGTATTAACAGAATAAAATCGATTTTAATTAATCAAATGCTTGTCTCTTGAACATGGCCTTAACTCAACAGTTAAAAAGGTAAGAGAAAATATATGAGACAATAAATATCTTAAAATGCTTTTTTATAATTTATAGTCTCATATATTTCCTCTTACCTTTTGAGGAACTATATATATATATATAATATATATATATTGACAGGGGTTTTCTATTTTTCATAAATCAGTTAGATGAGTCTCTAAAAGAGGTGTAACTTGAATTTTGTTTGAAAATGTCAATAGACTGTGAGCTACGCATTCAAGAGGAAATGAAACAATTGGCATTTTCAAGCTGTGGAAGTGTTCCAATCTGAAGCTAAAGTAATACCACACTATAAAAATACAACAGTTCAAGTGACAGACCTGCACTCATCATTTTGATGTTACAATGAGTTGTAACAGGGTGAATGGAGCTGCTGCCAATCCCACTCTGTGCCCCCCCAATTTCATTACACCACCTCTCTATGTATCTATCTTTCTGTCTTGTACTTTCTTATCTTTATGTAATTTGTACACCTATACCTCTGTACATACTGTATGAATATTAGGCTGCTAATATGGAACAGAACCGTCGTTTGCTGCAGTGCTGCATTCATCACGTCTGCAGCTGAGGTCAGCATAGACTTCTCTTCAAGAAATGAAAGACAGTTGTGTGAAGGATGAAGATAAAGCCTTCAAAGATGCTTAAATCTGGTGACTGCAGTGGTCACGGAAGGTGTCTGACTTCATTCTGATGTCAATAGAACAGACTTTAAACTATCATCTGAGAATATGGGGACATCAAGCTGCATGTGGTGCTGTGAGATAGCTAAGGGCGTAATTTCCATTTCACATGACATTTAAAATCCTATTTTTATCGTCCGCACGTTTAATATCTCCGGTTGATTTTCTTACTGAAGTCTCTCTGAACATTGCTGCTACTGTCCAGCCACCATAGTCCACATGAGGGAAGATCTGAGCTGATCAAACTGTCGATACACTCATCTGAGTCACCCTCAGTTCTCACCATGCACTCAAAGCAAAGAGCTGAACGGGCAGCAGTGAGTGCGGTCCACTGGGGGGATTTTGCCCTGAGTTCCTCCTCTCAGGCAGCACGAAGTCAACCCCACTTTACTGGTGAGGAGTTGTTAGGGCTGTATGAGTGCTGATTTTCTTCAAAATAAAGATGCTATCATTTTAAGACAAGACAGTGCAGCACAGAGTTCTAAAAACACCATTCAATCAGGTATCATGTGTCTATAAAGCAAACTCAATTTTTTTTTAGGAATAATGAATTTGCAATACAGACGTTTACATATCTTTGTTATACTACCATTATTATTAAAATTGCAAAAAGATTTTATCAGTTTTATTTTAGAAACAAACAGTGTATGTACACACATATAACTGTTATATATACGAAATAGCAGTTGTATCTGTATATTTACAGTGTGTTGTAGATTAATTTAGGTTTTGCTTTTTCTGTTTCTTTGACGCTGGCAAAAAAGAGTGTTTAATGATCTTTTCTGAGCTGCCAGTTAATGAACGGTCCGCTGGCCAGCTTGAAAACACTGAAATGCTTGAAATATGACCATTAAAAGGCAACCAGATACATACAATCACACACACACACACACACACACACACACACACACACACACACACACACACACACACACACAGTCTGTCAGCATGTAATCAGTCTGACACTTTTGACAGCCTCACTGGAATACAAACTGGATAAATAATAATCTGCAGCATGTCGTGACTCTGTGTGTGTGTGTGTGTGTGTGTGTGTGTGTGTGTGTGTGTAGGTGTGTGTGTGTGTGTGTGTTTGACAGAAGAAAAGTGAATTTCAGTGCATGTGTGTATACTTGAGTCATTCTTGTGTGTGTCCGTGCATCAGTGTGTATTGGTTATTGGTTTGTGACTGGACTGTGGGTGTGTGTGTGTGTGTGTGTGTGTGTGTGTGTGTGTGTGTGTGAGACCTTTCAATCAATGAAGCCTTAGGGATTTCTGTATGATGGAGGGATTTCTCTTTGCCTCTCCCAACGTCATTCTACATTAGTGCCCCTTGTCACTCGCTCTCTCTCTCTCTCTCTCTCTCTCTCTCTCTCTCTCTCTCTCTCTCTCCCCACTACACTGGCTCAGTTAGTAACTTTCTAAGTAGCCTGGTTCCAGACCTCTGAATCACTGCCCAGCTCTCTGACTCGTTCAGTGAATCATAAGGTCCGAAGTCAACTAATCAGAGCTCTGTAGGGGGGATGAAAAATGGAAATGTACTCTTCCAACTGTCTAAAACCTCAAAGACCTCAGCTGAGATTGTTGTCTGCACCATCAACCCTAACCCAGTTTACCAGGAAATAAGACACACAGTGTGATGGTGTGTGTTACTGTATCTGTCCTGTTGCATTACTCAGATTAGTGTGTCGTGGTTCCAAACTGACTGATGGTGTTGTGCCCTTAAAAAAGGGGAATAGTAACGGGAGAAGGGTGAGGAATACAGACGAGTGAATCTTTCCTTTACTCGTCTGTATTGAATCATTTTAATCAATGCATACAAACACCAGACACATGTTTACACACGTATCTTTGTAACATGTTCTAAATTATCTGAATTATTGTTTTAACTTAATAAACACATGACATGTAAATTATCCTTTTAACAAGCTATCTCGTGACATTTTAATTCTCTTTTTCAGCTAAGTTATCATGGGACACTTGAATGATGAATGTATTTTTAACTTGTTAACTTATTAATTTTACAGTAACAAGCTTAAACACCATGTCAACATTCAGACTCTACGGCGTGACCACGAGGTATCCTGCTGCAAGCTTACACGTCTGAGTTAGCAAGAAACTAAACAACAAATAAGTCCAAAAAAACCTTCTTCCATTCATTTAAAAGCAGAGTAACATAAGGAAAAATACTATCGACATGTGTTCATAAGTATACAGTGATTTGCAAACAGTCATTACCTTAAAAAGGGGAAGTAACGGGAGAAGGATGAGGAAAACACACGCAGCTCTTTCCTTCACTCGTCTGTATTGAATGAGGAAGAGGAGCACGATCCCCCTACTGGAGCCCCGAGTCATTACCAACAGATCGACGAACCATTAAACCACACAGACAAGGATCTGTATTACCATAGTCCTCATATACATTCCAAAATACTATAAATGAAATTACATATTTTGAAAATAGATACTATAATAACTGTCATAACATCAAACTGAATTATGTTTAACTTAAAATAAATTGTATGTATGAATTAAATTGTTATATACAACTTGTCACAATGACTCATTACTGGTTAAACTGACCTATAAGTATAAATCTAATGCAAAATTCAGGGAAATGTTCAACATTGTTTCATTCATGGGGAAACTGTCTGTGTGTGTCAGCACCATCACCATCAGAGACAAAGAGTGGCACATGTAGCCCATTGTTTGTCTTGAAAATGTTAGTGGCTGTCTGTAGTGAAGGTCTGAGGGATGGTTTGAGGAATGAATTCTCTTTCTTTATCTTCATCCTCTTCATTTTCATTGACACACACTGAAAACTCCAGTGAAGTCCTCTATGATCCCACAGTACAGCTGTTGTCATTAATCTTTATTTTTAGTTTTTTTTTTGTCAGATCATGCTCATGAAAAAATACAAATTTGATGGATGTATCATTCAGCAGTGGAGGAGTTTAGATCTTTACAAAAACAATGTGAAAAAGCCATTTTATGTTGTTGTTTTTTGTACATTTAGATTTAAGAATGTACCCCATTGTTCCATTACTGGCCCATCAGTGTGACCGTCACACCAAAATTCAACCAGGTCCAGTTTTATACCACGCGTTTTCACATCCTACATGAGGTTTTTAGAAGTGGAGCGTCTTCAGAGCATCTTACCTACCTGACATTGTTGACTTGTGTATTCTGTCCTTAAAAAGGACAAAAATAGTCCCTTTCTCCACTTCAAAGATGAACTTGTCGTTGTCTGTGGCATCAAATCTCCTCTGACTGACGGACCTCTGGCTTGGTGCAACCATGTTGATGTAACGTTTCTAGTTCAAGTTCAAATTCAAGTCTGCAAGGGGTATTTTAGTTAGAAAATGTACTGGTTTTCTCTTCCGAATTCTCACACTTCAGGGACACCCAGTGGATTTTGGCTGTTCCAGGAGGCAATTTGTTTTAGGTACACATATTTGAGTATAAACAATGATGTTAAATAAATAGAAATAGTTTGAGTTTAGATCACTGGTGGATCACATGCTGCATTATTAAACAGATCATTTTAACATTTCAAACTGCCTTTTGAATCAGACATTAGCAAAAGAAATAAGGCATATGATACATATGGTGCTGAACTTGAATTATAGGCCATCATACTCTAACTTGAAATGACATTTTACATGTTAGCTTAAAAAAAAGATTAAAAAGATGAATCTTTGGCTCAGGACCAGCCCAACACTCCAACACTCCGTCAGCCTGTTAAACCTCTATTCTGTCTCCTCCTACTGTCTGTAGTCACCGTCACTGTGTTTAAATGCAGCTGAATTAACAAGGTAGTTAATCTTATTTACATGTTTTTTGCTTCAGACAACGGAGAGATGGGAATTGATTTGGTCATGGCTCATAAATATCTTTTAGCCAGCAGTCATTGCAAACTGCTTTAATCTGATATCTAATCTGTTATGACTGTGACATCATCTGCTAAAGTCAATATAAATACAGCAACTGTGTGACACACCGACATTTGAAAGGTCCTGTGTTCACAGGGCAGTCATCTTCTTTACTTTTTCTAATGGATCTGTAGCAAATTATGATTATTTATCTACAGCTTTAAAGTGCTACCACAGTGCACCAGCAGGGCCGAGATCACTCTGAAAAAAAAACCTGGCAGCTGTGGTTGCCAGAACTTTACCGCAATAAATTTGGTATAAGTTTTGTACTATTACAGTAAAAGGTTATTAGGTATTACCATGAAAAGAAACACATTTTCCACATGAAAATAAAAAAGGTTTTTGCCATGAGATATGAGTCTTTCACTGTTACAGACACTGTATTTAACCTATTTTAGTTTGAGTCTTTTACTGTCATGGTTTGACAGTTTTTTCACCGTGAAATCTACAGAAATCTTTCACAGTGAGTGTTTTTTCTTTCTGCCAGTATGGTGGCTGGGAAGCATGTTTCTATGTATAGGTCCCTGACTACTTTTAGTGTGCTTTGAAAATGTTCCTGTGAACCACACCAATTCTTGGCACTAAGCGTACTGTATATTTATGTTTTTATTATTTTGATTCTTTTAACTTATTCAAGTGTATTGTATTATTCAATAAAAGATTCATTAGTGATGTGTTTAATGCATTGGGGAATTTTCATGTTGGCTCTTTGTGTGAGCGTGTATTTAACAAAATGTGATACTGGCAATTACTGTCTGTTGTCAAAAAAAGCACCTTTCTAAATTACAGCACTTTGTTGTGTCATCTATCCTGCCTTCACTTAGGCCACATTGCATCAAGGAAAATTGCACCAAACACCAAAATCTGTGAGACTATATTGATATATGTCAGCATACAAAACTCACACACAACCATAGACAAAAAACTCTATAGCAAAGGCCTAAAACAAGAAAAGGACAACTCCACTATGTTAATGATAAGTCAGTAATTAAGTGAACCGATTGCCAGTCTGAAAAGTGTTCTAGCAGCAGTTGTGTCTCCAGTATTTCCATTGAAAGGATAAAGAGAAAAGTAGAAACAAGATGTTTCTGAAGTCGTGATGTCTCTGACACCAAATGCAGCCCGACCGACCACTAAGATTGAATAAGGATCCACAGGTGCACATAGGTGGGAGGAAACACTCAGTAAAAATAGCCACACTATATTTTTGGTTTAGCAGATATCCGACTCTGAGCACATGTGTGCTGAATATATATAAAGTCTAACTCTCCTCACAAGGCTCTGAATAGTCAAAGAGCTGTGGCTGAAGACAATGTGAGGTGTACAACAAGTTCTAATGCTGGCTGACTGTGACTGTTCAACTCCTATTAAGGATTTAATGAAACATTTTCTATTTTGTCTTTTTAATTGAACTTTAATTGGGTATAAATTCTGAAAGCATTCATGACTATATGTTCTTCTATGAAGAAATTATTTGATTTTATTATTGTTCCTCCACTTTTTTTGGCCCGTAACTTCCAAATTTTTCAATGCAGAAACTTCAAATGTCAAAACATTCAGCTAAATTAAGTCATTCCATCTTAATTGATAACTTTCATACTTTCTGAAATATTCCAGGTTTTCCTAGAATTTCCCCCAATCATTCTTATTTAGGATTTGTTCAAATCCTCAGTTTTTCATTAATCTTCAACTCTTAACTACTCATTCGTACTTTCCGCTAGAAACTCCATTCAAACTGTGAAATGTTCCACATCTTTTAAACATTATAGGTATTATTCAACTGTGAAAATCCCCCAAATGTTCAGCTTTCTTTGAAGCAAAAATACAGTGGAAGTAAGACACAAACGCACAAAAAACAAACTACATTTGCACATCAAACTTAGGAAAATGTGTCTCGGTGGCAGACGTTACTATAGAACAAACGGCTTTATGAGCTTCTAGGCGACAGCAGTGCCAACCAACTGCTGCATTAACTCTAACACAATGCGCTCAGCAGGTTATCTTATTTCCATAAATATCCCCATTTAGATGACAGGAGATACGGTCTGGGCACTATAGGCATAAAAAGTGCACCTTAGCTTAAATCTCTATGAAATATACTCTATGATCCAGGAGACACACAGCAGGTACCATCACCATGGTAACCCTTAATTGGAGTTGGAGCCCATAGCTGATTGAGAATTCCTAATTGAACCACTTTGACAGGCAGGCAGGCAGCAATTCAGTTTAGTGTCAGCCTTTCAGCAGTCAGCATTCCCACCCGCAATTTCTTCCGAAATTGTATTCTCAAGGTTAAAATTTCCTTAAGGTATCAGTAATGAACAATACAGTATTCATAATGCAATGATGTGTGGCAATGTGTCCCACAGTCGTCATGGCATAATAATAATATAACAATAATAATGCATTTAATTTATATATTAAATGCATTATTTATGCCGTTTATCAAGGCCTTGCTAGATTCTATGTATTACCAGGTCCAGACAACCCTTAGGAGGCCCACGTGACTGTCCTGGCCCCTACCTCTGCTATGTTAGCAAGCCAGATTCGGGCCGGGTTTGACCTAGGCCTACTAGTAAATTATATGACCGTTTGTGAGCAAGTGCTGTCTTTTATTGTCAAGAAAGGTCCTGGAAAATGATTTCTTAAAAAGAGTGGGCACCCTGACAGTTTGAGCAAGCAAAGTGTATCCATACAAATGCTGCTTAGTTTTTTATGAGAAGGAAAATTACAGTATCGGATTGGTATCGGCAGATACCCATGGTTGTGGTATCGGACATAAAAAAGTGGCACTGAGCCTTCCTATTTTAAAGTCTGCCCTGACATTGCATATTTATTATTGCCAACTTGAGCAGACGTTGCGTATTAATTGTTGGTAACTAACCACAGAGCCCTGCACATGCAAAACGGATGCTAGAGGGTACTGAGAGCATCCTGTTTCAAAGTGTAGGGCCAAGCTGCCATATTTTAGGAGTTGGGAGTGCGAAAGTGTCGGGCAGGCGTGGGAATTGGACCAAGCATAATGCAGCACTGGTTAAGACGCTACCTCAGCCTTGATTATTTATTATTTATAATTATGTTATTACCTGGGTCACCCTGCGGTCTGACCACATTTCCCATAACCCCTTATTGCATCCTCCGCCTCTCTATGTTCACAGAACTATTTGAATTGTTCTTTTCTTCAGCCTTCCACTCTCTCCACCATCTGCTACAGCCGGAAACTGTGCAGCTCCATTTGCACTTAAAAAAACAGTAGCCTCTTTCTGTTGTGTGGCAAAAATAGATATGCCTCTGTACGCCTCCATCGCCTCCGTCTGCTCTGCGTGAACTCTCCCTCCGGTGCTACTAAGCACTATATTTATTGATATATTTATATATTTATAACAATGTTCAAGGATCATGCTGGAGTTTGTGTTTCAGCCTGCTCACCAAATTTGATCAGAACATCTGCTGCAGGCTTTCCTTTTTATTTTTTTTGTGGTCACTGGAATACAAATGTTAATGACAGTGAGGTCTGTGTGAAGGGTCGTAACATCTGTAATAATCACTGACCTTGTTAAGTATCAGGCTCTGACTGCTGGAGCTTTGATAGAAAGCTGCATCAGATTTCCATAGAAAATAATTAGCAAGGACGAGTTCACAGCTTTCATCATCAGGGTCACATTTTTGACAAAATAAAAGTCATCTACACCCATAATTGCTGTGTGAGATGCACAACAACAACAACAGGCAGGTATGATAAATGCCACAGTGACAGCGGGCAACTGATAATTAAAACCAGCAGCTTCCTCTGAGAGGTGACTGCCAGTTTACTGTGTGTGTGCTTTGTTTTTCCACTGATTTTTGTTTGCATGTCTCTGTGTGTGTGAATGCTCTTCAGAGACTTTTTTTTTCTCTTATTCGCTCCTTCTGGTTTTTGATGAGAGCTGAAGTGTGTTCGCACATTATTCACTCCTGAGAGACTTCCGTTTGCGTGAGCAGTGTTAAGATTTTGGAGCACCTATACACAAATGTGAAGTGTGTGTGAGACAAGCATACACACCTGAGATGGTTTGTCTGCTGTGAAATACCCAATTCTGGCTAAGACAACTGGGTCCTTTTTAGCATAAAATTAGCCCCTGAAATGACTTAATTTAAAGCAGGTAGATTGTGACATGCATATATGCATCCAAAGATGATGTTACGCATAGAACGTAATGCAGAAGGTGCCAGATGCATTTATGACACTGCAAATGCAATAAAAAGACAAGTCTTGGATAAATATCGGCTTCCTTTGCTGTTATCCTGACTGTCTTATGCTTCCGACTCGACTAACTTCCTTCTAAAACAGGATTACAGCCAAAAACAATTAAGAAACTGTGTTAAACTGTAAAAACTAAATGAATTATAAATACGTTTAGAGATAGTCATCCAACAATTATAAGACAAGCCACGAAATGTTCGGCCTACTCACTTGCTTATATCAGCCACTGAACAAAAGATACTTACATGAACACAATACAAATGTAAGGTCAGGTCACTATGGTTACTGTAAAGCATACAGCTAGCACTGTAGTGGTGCAATATAATAAACTTCACTCATTGTAACCTTAAGGTTCAGAAGAAAGCTTTCTTAGTCCCACTCACTTGGCGTGCCGAATAATAATAATAATAATAATAATAATAATAATAATAATACATTTTATTTATAAGTGCTTTTCTAAATACTCAAAGACACATAAAAACGTAAAAGCAGCAAAACAACATCAAATAGTAAAACACTATTAATTTTGGGGGGTGTGGTTAAGCCAACGCCCATGTGCAGGACCCATATAATACTTAAACTTCTTCTACCATAACATTTTGTGCGAGTTGTGAGTGTTTTGAGCATGTTGTAACCTCCAAAAATACAATCCTTTAGGCAGAAAAAAAATTATTAAAATATTAAAAATTATTCCATTTCAATAGGGTCCTCGCAGTGTTACTGCTTGAGCCCTAATTATACAGTATGTCACACTGCTAACTTGCACATTGCCGCAAACTGTACAGCTCCTCATTCATTTATTTGAATAATGGTTTTACTGTACATATTTTCTCTCTTTTTATACTGGCTCTTTTTATATTTGTATATCTTGTCTCTTTTTATTGTCTCTATTATTTATATTTTATATTTTTATTGATATTTCTCTATGTCTATTGTAAGGAACCAATTTACCAAGGCAAATTCTGTGTATGTGAACACATACTTGGCAATAAAACTCTGATTCTATTGAGCTTTTCAAAAGAACATATCATATGTATACTTGAAATTAAACAAAACATGCTGTGTTTATTTAAAGTCAGTCATATATGACTACATATCTAACTATCACAAAACTGTGCACATAATTATCTGTGACGATACACAGTCCACAAAGAATATGTGATATATTTTCATGTTTGTTTTTGCCACATTTTCCTGCTCTCCTCTTTATTTCCCTCTTTCTACATCTCCTCTACACCACCCCACCCCACCCCCACCCCCACCCACACACAGCACATGTAATGTAGAGCCAATAATAAACATCCCTGTCATCCTCATGCTGTAATTAAGATAAATGGCATCCATACAGTGTGTGTATGTTCCATTACGAAATATTCCAAGTGCCTTTCTTCCCCTTATCTGTTTGTGTTTTCTGTGCCTGTGTTTGAATACTGAATGAAGTAATTCAGCTCTTATTTAATCCTTAATTAGATTGTCTTAAGGCACTAAACCAGTTAATGGAGTTTAATTAGGTTTTGTCTTTACTTTTCCCAATAAAAACATGTTAGACTTGGACAAATCATTGAACTCCCTTATATGGAATACAAAATTATAGTCTCAATACATTTTGATCGGCATCAGTCTTTTGTTAACACACACACACACACACACACACACACACACTTATGTCAATTGCAACATGTACACACACTGAACTGACTGCACATGCAGACATAAAAGACCGGACGACTGAGCCTTAAGTGGTGCATTTTGGGACACAGTATTGAATATTTGTAGACAGAAATTTAATTTTTAAATTCTTAATCCCCAATTTCTAGAACTAGATTTGGTCTTTATAATATCTCAGAGTTTAAAGCTGCAGAAGGCAGACCACAGTTGCAGTAAATATATGTATGTTATATATCTCTGAAAGCTGGAGGAACTTCATTACACAGAAAATGTAGCAGAACATCTGTAAATGTCTCGGTCATTGAACCTTAAAGTTTCTAAAAGCTGTCTCTCCCTCTGTTGTCTGTCATTTAAAGCAGTCAGTCACATGTATCTGAGACTGCAGCAGCACAGTCGGCTGAGTGTCTCAACAGCTTCTAACACTGTGTCACAGCACATGACTTACATTCATTTCCTGAAGTCGTACTGTAACATTAACCATTAATGCCTTACCTACAAGCCCACAGTATGCCCATTAAATATGAAGCTGCAGCCAGCAGCTGGTTAGCTTAGCTTAGTTTGCATCAAGAAAACCCCAACTGGTCGAGGCAGACGACCACCCACCTAGAGCCGGAGGATCTGTCCTAGGTTTCTGCCTTTTAACAGGCACTTTTTCCTTGCCCTTGTCGCCAAGGTCTTGCTCATGGTGGTACTGTTGGGTCTCTGTAAATAATGTTATAAAGAGTTCGGTCTAGACCTGCTCTATTTGAAAAGTGTCCTGAGATAACTTCTGTTATGAATTGGTGCTATACAAATAAAATTGAATTGAATTGAATTGAATCAAGACTGTCTGTAATTTATTATTGTTGTTGTTGTTGTTGTTATCATCATCATCATTATTATTATTAGGGTATTTTATGCTAAAAAAGCAGAGAGATAGGAAAAGAAACCATAATTTTATAACCATGGTAACATGGAAGCTTGTAAGTTCAGGAAAGGATTTCAACACCAGATGGGATGTGCAACAACATAGGTGGTTCCCAACTTTGGGATAAGGACCCCGACTAGGGGTCACCAAAGCTTCATGGGTGGTTGCAAGGTCTTCTTGATTTTACGGGGGATGTAAGAAAAGAAAAAAAAAAAATAAATAAAAAAATATAAATATAAATATATATATATATATATATAAATATATAGACACAATAGGCCTATATCTCATTGTCCTGCATTAAAAAAGTATGCAGTTAAAACAAGCAAAGAGCTAACAGAACAAACGTGAGGGAGAAGATAACTCTGAATTTGAGAAGAAGCCTATTAAGTATGTTTCTTAAAAGATAAATAAAAACATAACACAGACAGAGAACTGTATGAAAAATTCCTAAAAATATTATGAATATTCTGGAAATAATCTGCTCAAAATTAATCCAAACAAACTTCCTAACGTTATTATGTCCATTATGCACAGTTTATCAGTTGTTGTTATGCATTCAATATAATATTAAATATCCATAAAAGTATGTAATTTAGTCAGGGGTCAGCAGTTTAGTCAGTGATAACAAAGGAAAGGAAAAGGTTGAGAATAACTGACATAGGGAGGCCATTGTTGGTGACGACAGCAACCTTTCCTCAGGTTTGCAAATATGATCATTTTCAGTGAAGAACAGAGATTTCATTTCTGCTCTGTAGCTTAAACCTGATCAGGAGTGTGGCAAAGAAGAAACACATTTGATTAATTTCAGTTTGAAAGCATTATTTCTGTACCCCTAATGTGTCTGTGCAGACATATTTTTGTCCCAACAACATGAGGCCTAAAAAACAGACAAGCAGTTCTGTGGGAAGTGTTTCCTGTTTTATCCCTACATTCCAGCTACTGAAGCCGTGGTTTCCTGCCTTTACACAAATACCAGTTTCCTCATTAACCTTATAATTCCCAATTAAGCAATAATTGTACATTCTCTTGTCTGGTGTGTTATTCCTGATCCTTCCCTCTAGCTGTTAGGATCAGCTGTTTATTCAGAGTTCGGCTTAGGTAGGAAAGCTCAATTGAATTATCTGCCTCACTTAATGCAGCTCATGCAATCTACATCAACCACATGTTTCCTTTCACCCAGCAGAGAAAATAAAATAAAGCTCAATTACCTGAAACTGGAGACGTTTCCTGCGCACGCTCCTCCTTGGTTTTTCCACTGCACTGCAAAGCAAGGTAAAGTTGTTGAGTTTGATGGCGTGTTGGAAGTTTGCTGGTCACAAACACCAGGAAGAGCCTGTGGCTGGTTCGGTTTTAGTATTTAGTATGTAGTAGTTTGCAGTGTTTAATATGTCCATATCTGGTTGACTGGATCTGTTTTTATTGAAGAACTGCAGCGCTAATTAAGCCCTGCTAACTTGGAGACAAACATGTTGCATTTCCTATAACTTCTTTACAATAAAGCATCCCTCTGGTTCACCAGTGGAAAGTTTTTAATGGGAAGCAGCAACAGCAATCAAGATTTGGTTTGCATAAGCAGAAACTTCACACAGCTCCAATACAGCTGAAAGCAATCAGTGAACAATAAAATCAGGCTCATGTGGACACTCAAACGGAGCAGGTAGAAGCTACAAAGGTACTGAGAGCTGAACACAAATACACTTAAAAAAATACACTTTTAAAATCAAAGATTTCTCTTTGGTCTTTTGCACAGAAACATTATACATCCATTATATCTGAAAAGGCTCTTGTTAATAAGGTATTGTTCTGTATGTCCCCTCATTTCCTGTAACTCTTTAACTGTCACTAGCAAATAAAGGCATGAAAAGTAGAGGGGGAAATATGTTTTTACACATCTCAATTAATTCTTGCATTTTTTTCCACAATTTTTCTAGCACAATAAATGTAAATGTATAGATTCATATTCATGTACTGCATACTGGTTGACAAAACAAGAGACAAAGTAGGAAGCTTTTTATTCCTTGTCATTGTTTTATTACTTTCATGAAAGTACTTTCTTAAATTTTACATTCTTTTACAGCATTAATTCATAAGGGAGTTTCAGTAGATTGAGGTAGATGTTAAGATGATGAAAGTTATTTTTTTCATCAAAATAATTTACATTATAAAAGAATTACAGTAAGGGAAGCAGTATGAATTAATTGTTTGGCCACTCTGGGGGCAGTACAAAGGTGGTAGAGGTAGAGCGGTTGATGCCTGGTTCCTGGTTGGATGCCCGACTCCTCCTGAGAGAGTGTCCAAGTGTCAGTGTGACACTGAACCCCTAATTGCTCCTGATGAACAGGTCAGCACCTTGAGTGTGAAAGTTGGTGTGTGTTGTAAAGCACTTTGAGTGGTTGGCAGACTAGAAATGTGCTCACTAATTGCAGTCCATTTACAACAGGCTGTAATCACAGCACTTACATATAATGGTGAATGTGTCAGTTGAACAGTTGCCTATGTACACATCCAGCAGTTTGAAGAATTAGTGCAGTGGGTTTATAAAAAAACATTTTCATTCAAAACAGCTGCAAAAACAGTGAGAATGATACAGAACAGATTTAAGTGGGCCATGAAAACCAAAACAATGAGCTGAAAGATGCTAAAATGGTCTGTAAAGCTGAGGGGAACTTTAGAGTTGGGGATGATTCTCTGATGTGATTTTTTGGTAGAATTACAAGGTTAATTCAACAGAATAAAATATTTTGATATAAATGAAATAATTACATAATGACTGAAAAATATACTTAAAGGATAACATACATAATAACATAATTAATCTGTGACACAAGGTATATACGCTGTGATTTGAACAACATGTTTAGAACATCTTTCACAAAGTATTTCAGAGGAATATATTCTGCTTTGTCTAGGTAGAATTGTTAATATGGACGTATGTGTCTGAAATAAAGTTAAGCCAAACTCAATTGAATAAATCAAATTCAGCCAGGGACGCAGCATCCAGTAGCCATTTTCACTTCATTCATTCTGACAGTTCACAACATAACTGTCAGATACACCACCTAAAAGTAAGTGATGAGATTCAAGAGGAGAAACCGCCCCACAGTCTCAATAACACTCTCAATAACATGGAGGTAAAGTGCTGTAGTTTGAAACGGAGGTCTGACTCCCACTTTACCTGCAGGGGGAGTGGCGTGTTTAGTCAGTTGATTGTTGAGAACATTCAAGGAGGAGCTAAATTAGTCCTGTGTCCTGCCCTGCCCACCAGACATGATGAATATACTTAGAGAGCAGCAGTACTTTCATTCCAAGCAGGTGGAAACTGGCAGGAGGACACTGCAGTTGATGCTATTTGTCTGTGAGCTCTGACTGTAATGCCCCAACATCCAAACAACAGAAACAATCCCTGAAGCACCAGAATGATTTTGAATCTCTTCAGATCAACCCAACTTTATGAGGCAGGTTCAGAGAAAGACGTGCAAGACGTTTACTGGTTTTAGTACAGTACATTATTCGCAGTACAAACTGTATATACAGTATATAGCACACAATAATACATACAAAGGATTGTGCATACCATTCAGTACGGAGAATAGGGATAGGGCAATATATGATAATGCCAATAGTGATTAAACAACACTCACAGATAGATGTAACATGGTGAATTTTCATTTTCATGATGATCGTAAATATCCTCACATGCACTGTTTAATATCTGTATTGTGGTTTCAGAAATCAGAATTCAGGGTTCAAAGTTCAAAGTTCAAAGTTATTTTTTTCTCTTAGGTGGCCAGGCAATAGGGTCAGCAATCTACTTGCACCTTTATGTATATTGTTTTAATTGTTAGCGGTTATCAAATAACAACACTGAAGTTAATTTGAAAAACTTTGAAAAACAACCGGTTCATCCAGCTTCCTCTCAAACTTGCGTCAAACTGCGCAATACATAGTTTGAGGTTCACCCACATCCTCTCGCCACGCCACCAACTAGACTTTTATGTGCCCCAGCCAATTGGGAAATCCTGATCATTGAGCCCTGGACCTTTACATCAAAGTGGAAACAGCCTTCATAAAACCAGAGAAAGAAAGCTGTTGTTTTACATCATGACAATGAAAATTGAAATTTGATTTGATTTGAATTGGAACCAGATGATGGTAGAGTAACATATGTTACAGCCAGGAAGAAGAGCAGCGTGAAGCGGATATGTTGGATTTACACAGTTGTTCCTCCCTGGGCAAACATTTAATCATTTCAGTCAGAAAATAAACCTGTGGGACATTGACACATATAAAGAACACGTCTCCCTCCCACTGTACAAAAATTAATCCAAAATATCTGGGATACAGCAGCTGCCATCTTGCGCTGTTGACATCATTTGGAGCCAGAGACTAGACTGTAGAGAATGGGGATTGAGGTCCCGCCAATACACTACCCTTTTTAGAGCTTCAAATACCTAATTCAAACCATACTTGTGACAGAAATTAATAGCTGAAAATTTTTTTTTGGCCCATGTCCACCTTAAGGTTTGCATAGGAAACTGTAAGTGATCAAATCACTGAGTAATGTATGGAGCCAAGGGCTTCATTAACAGTTTTTATCAAAGAAACTAATCTATAAAGAAACCTTAGTGCTTCCTTGCATGTCATTTACCACTGCTTACAAGCTCAATTCACCAAATGGTTTGTTTTAGGCATTAAATTAGAGAATGTTTGAGTTTAAAAATGGTCAGAGGAGATTGTAAAATGTTTCAAGAAAAAAGATTTTCTTCACTGTAGTTAAAAGGTAGATGGTTTATTGATAGTGTGGTTTAGCTTTGTGCTGCAAAAATGGTTCTGAAATTAGGAGTTGAATTTTGATGCAGAAAATTGCTTTGCAAAATTGTCTAGCGTTCTTAAAGTCTTACTATTACTGGCAGAACAATTGCAAGGTCTTGCAAACAGTGTGTTGATCGGCTGATTACGCAGTCACAACATTGTTTCCTTCCTCCTGTGCTGCTCCACAACCAAAAAATGGACATTGTCAGTCACTGTTCACCAAATATCTTTTTCTTCTTTTGTATGACAGCATGTTTTAAATTCTACCTAATCAATGAGCAGTCAAATGTTTCATAATCTGAGCATGGCAGGTAGAGTGACACTGTCTAGGAATCTGTCCAGCTGGTACCATTTTGCATCTTAATAATACAATACAATTAAGGTGTGACCAGCAATAGTATGGAGAGCGACAAAGTCCCCATTTGTAAAATACACAAAAGGACTTTCACCCAGGAGCACCCTCTAAAGTCAAAGTCAGGTGACTTATGTATATATTTAATTTATATATAAATATACATCAGGTGTTACGACTGGTGACCTAAAAAAAATCAGGATTCAAACGCACAGTTCTTTGTTAAGAATCACAAGTCTTTAATTGCAAGAAAAAAGTCAGGAAAAGTCATACAATCCAACATGGGTTAGACAAAAAGGCAGCCAGGAAACAGGCAGGAATCAAACCTGGGAATAATTTAATCACTAAGAATCAACACTGCTGGAACGCTTGACACAGAGGTACTAATACGAACTGGCACGGAGTGAAGAGGACACACACATTAAATACTCTATTCAGGGGGGAAACTAATGAGACACAGGTAAAGCCAATCAGGGAGGGGCAAACTATCTAAACTGATGGGAAACACACAAAAGCAGGAAGAGAAGTGGTATGAAACAAGAGGAGAGGTAAGTTACAAAATAAATCAGGAAATAAGACACAGGAAATACTAAATAAATGATAAAACATGACCTAACAGTTTTGTTGAGCTGGTTTCCTGATCCTAATCAAGTAGTTTTTGTGCCTCAATCCGACCAAACTGCAACCATTTCACAACTTTAACCATACAAGAGACTTCAGGCAAAGTGTGACACTGCCAAGGTGGATTGGCGTGTGTATTACACATTTTGGCAAAACAACCAGGTTGTATTATTTGAGGTGCTGTGACCCTAGAAGGCCAGACAGTATTATTTATGGATGCCTTTGTTCTTTGTTGTACCTTTCCTTTATCCCCATCTCTGCCTGAGGGTAGGGGCAGCCTGGTTTTGGTCCGGGGGGGCTGGGCTGGAGGTTACGAGGGAGTGATGACAGGAGACAAGAGGAAAGTTGTGGGGGGGGCAGAAAAGGCGAGAAGTGCATTGAAGACATAAACGTTGGGAGAGACGGGCAGCGGGAGGGAGGGATTAAATTGGGTGCTAACTCAGGTTAATGCTATAGGCTTCTACCACTAAATCACGCCAGAGGAGAGACGAGAAATGAAGAAAAGAGAGGAGAGGAGAGAATAAAATAGAGAGGACAGTGGAGGACATGAAAGGGGAGAAGAGTGGTAAAAAGTGCTGATTTTATACGGAGCCACTGTGAATTCATGCCATATGGATCCAATAAATTATCAGTTTATTTGAATGTGCTCTCGACTTTTGAATCGATCTCTGGCACACACACTCACATATGAGTGTCCAGAGGGCAACAATATAAAGAAAAGACAACTGCTAACTCAGGTTGTCAGTCCATTATTCCGCCTGACGACATATCACCACATCAGTCACCCTTCGCGGTTTTTGATGACCTTTCTGGCTTCGGCTGGAGAGTTCTCTTTGTAACGTTCAGTGCCAGCAGCCTAGCAGCGGCCTATCTGTCGCACCTAAACACTGTCTACACCGACAGAGGGGAGGATAGAAGAGGGGAGGAGAAAAGACAAGAGAAGGGCAGACACACAAGAAAAAGAACCAAGGTGAAGAAAGGACGGGAAACAAAGAGGAGGAGAGCAGAGGATGTAAAATGACAAAAGGAGAGCAGGATGAGAGGACAGGTTTTGGTTTTCAAAATCCCTTTATTTTTCCATTTCAACTATAAATCCGATCACTTTGCATCATCACTTCAGGACAAACCAGGAACAAATTTCAAAAATGTTCAATCAACTCCCCATCTGCCCCCACAGAGCACAGAACCCCCCCAACAGCCCATATGCGACTGAATGTCTGAATATTGTCCATCATGTGATAATAAGCATGTTCCACTCTCAGTCGTGACTTCAGCAGTCCTTCCAGAACCGGCAGCAGCTCCACACTGCCGGTACCCTGAACCCGGTTTCTGCGAGTCAGCCACATAGCCAACTTTGCAGAGCCAGATAAAAAGTTAATCAATGTATGCACCAATCTCTTTTTAGAACAGCACTTTGGACCAAAAATAAACAAACAAAAAAAGAAAACCTCCCTGAGACCCTGAATCCACCTTTGAAAAAGCTGAAACAGTACCGTCAGCTGAGGACACTGAATAAATAAATGTCCCAAAGTGTTTATAAAAATCAGTTGAAAGACCATCAATCCCTGGTGCCCGTCCTGATGTCATCTGATTGACAGCAACTGTCAATTCAGCTAGAATCAGCTCACAGTCCAAACCAGCTTTCTCTCCTGGGCTGAGCTGTGGAAGCCCTTCCAGGAGCTCCTCACGCCAATCCATGCTACACTGTTCTGCCCCAAAGAGGTTAGCATAGAAATCCATCACATGACTCGTCATTTCACCAGGACTAGTGGTCACTCTGCCCCCTGGAAGGCAAATCATCTGTTTCCTCTTTGCCACAGACCTCTGCAAATTGAAGAAGAAAGAGCTCGGGCCATCCATGTCTTTTAACTGGAGGAAGCGAGACCTGGCAAGAGCTCCCTTCACCCTCTCTTGCAAGAAAGAGCTCAAAGCCAACCTCTTCTCCTGCAGCAGATGACCCACAGTGGGATCAGGAACCCTATGTAAACCCTCCTCAATGTTCTTAATGTTTGTTTCAAGTTCCTGAACAGCTGCTCTGATCCTAGCAGTGGAATGGGAAGTATACCGCTGGCAAAAAACACAAATTTGTGCCTTGCCATTCTCCCACCACATCTTCAAAAAGCTAAAATCAGCTCTTTTAATTTTCCACTTCTGCCAAAAGCTCGAAACTCTGACAAAAAGTTCTGTCCTGCAGGAGTTTATTGTTAAAACACTTAATATGTCCCGAGCTCTTTCACCTGGTGAAATGATCAAATCTGTTAGAACCATGGCTGAGGTAACATGAGCCTTGCCACCATAAGCCGCAATCTATCTCATCCTTTGGAATTGTATGTGCAAAAACAACACATCCACCTTTTTTGGAGTAGAGACCTCAGAAATTAGAGCCCTCTTATGTCTGTCCCTCCCTCCATTGATGTTCAGGGACCCTATTTTGATATCTGGCATAGAGAGGTCAAAAAAGAGAAAGAGACAAGTTGAAACAAGCAAAGAACAGTAAAGAAGTGAAACCACCATGTGATAATGCATGATCTCTCAGAGTTGTTAAGTGTTTGTTGAGATGGTAACGTTTCTTTTCACCTAAGAGGTCAAACCCACCAGTTTTTTTAATACCCCAACAGATTGGATGAATTTATCAGTATCACCAAAGTAGTCACTCACTTTAACAGATTTTTTGAATATTTCATCCAGAAAGTTATTGATCTCCTCTAAAGAGTAGAGATCAGTGTTCCTGTTGGAAATGTCACCAATGGATGCTGTGTCTGACTCAGACTCAAATTCCATGTCTTCTCCTTCATATGAGACCTGACTACAGACTTCATCCTGTCCTGCAACACTGGTGGAAGCTCTGTCCTCAACATTTTCTGCTAACTGTGATTGCACTAATATTTTCAGTCTCTGCAGACTGCGAGATGCTCAGGTTCTCTGCAGCCCCAGAAGCCTCAATCCGCCACCTTACTCCCAGCCGCAGTGTCCACCGCGAGCCAGGCCCCCGGCCGCGGCGTCCGCCGCAAGCCCGGCGCTAGCAGAGCTCCCAGCTGCGTCCTCTGACTGAGCCTCTACCTTTGTTTATGCAGACATGCGAAATGTTTGTGCCCAACATCTCCACACTCAAAACACTTAATATGTCCCGAGCCGGCGTACACTGTGTATGACCCGTCCCCATGTTTTACCCTAAATGACACCTCCAGTGTCTGCGCAGGTGAATCTAGGAACATGAACACCTGCCGCCTGAGAGACTGCACATGCTTCAGTTTGGGATCCTTACATCCCAAACTGACTGATCTAAATCCGCTGGCAAATTTGCCAAACCTACGTAGCTCATTTCCTAACAGCTCGTTGGAGGAGGAAATTGGAGAGGACAAGAAGAAAAGACATCATATCAAAGGAAAAAAGGAGAGGAAAGACAAGATATGATGAAATTAGAGAAAAGAAATACAGTGTGGACAGAAAAGGAAAAATGAGACGCAAGCAGGAGACACAAAGAGGGAAGACCAGAGGAGGGGGGCAAGAGGAGAGAATATGACAAAAGAGAATAGGAAACAATGGACTAGAGACGATAAGAGGAGAGACAAAAGAAGGAGCAAGGATAGGAGAGAAAGAGAGAGTAACAGAAGAGGAGTACAGGAGTAGAATTAGGATGAGTACAGCGGGCAATGAGAGGAGTAGGAGCAGGTTGGACTACAAGAGAAAACAGGGAGGAGGAGGAGGAGGAGGAGAAAGGTTGAGCATCCGGTCTACATGCTCCTTCCTTGGCAATCACTAACTCAACATCCTCTCTGTCCTCATGCTCTCCCTCCATTTCACCATGATCAGTATTCCTCCCACAGTGCTCTCTGTCACTTTACCACACTACCTCCTGTTACAGAGTCCTTGCACAGAGAGGCAGGAGGACGGAAAGATGGTGAAATTGAGCAGGAAACCAAGAGATATGGAGGGATTTAACTTTGAAAGAGAGAGACACAGGTTGGAAGAGGCAGAGAGAATTTTGATCAGTTCGACTGTAAAGTTAGAAAAGTGAAAAATAGAAAAATGTAGAGCAGAAAAGCTGGAATTATACCTACAAGCATTAAAATGTGAGGATCCATTAAAGACATTTTTTAAGCTTTCCACTGTGTTGCCTGGATTATTTTAAGTGACAGTCTGGCTGCAGTTGGAACATTTAAGGAAATGAAATGAGGCAAATGCAAATATACTGTGTGCAGTAATTTCACCAAAAGTTCTGAATGGGGCTGGCAGGTTTGTATGTGTGTGTGTTGTTGTGTTCCCACACAGTCAGCGTGTCCAGTGTAGTTTGACTCACGCGTTCATTAGGATTACTACATATTAGCGTTATTCTAACATGGTGGTCATGCGAGCGTCATGGAGTCTTGAACCTGTTTTTTGGATTTCCCTACTACTTTTATTGAGTGTTGGTCGAGTGATCAGTGGTTTTGTCAGGTGGTTGTGGGGAGGAAGGCCCTTATCCGAGACGTCTATCCTGCAGGGAGTAACGTCACTGTGCAGAAGGTTCTGTTGGCTGTCAGTGAGTAGGTACTGAATAGACTGGGTGGTTTTGACTACTTAAATGAAAAAAAAAAACACCCTTTCCCCTCAAAAAGCATAATAAAACTGAGAAAAGCAACAAATGAAAAAACTGCTAAAAAACTAGAAAGTAATATAATCACGTATTACAAGGTGTTTCATCTTGTCTGTTTCTTTTCTCTGACCTCTTGATAGGGAGCCTCAAAATAGGGTCTTTGAACGTTAATAATGGAAAGACAGGCATAAAAGGGCTTCTCTGAAGTCTCTCTTCCAAAAAGGACACGTCTTCTTTTTTCAAAAGACTCTTGGTAACCCAACAGATGAGAAAGACCGGGGCTCATGGTGGGAGGGTCCATGTGTCCTTAGCCATGGCACTTATAGTAGTACAGGGATAGCTGTTCAGTTTAGAGCAAATGCAACTGTTCCATCTTTGACTGAAGTGGTGAAGGGCTGGCTGTTGATTGTAAGGGCAGAAATAGAGAGGTCTGTACTTTGTTCACATGTGACCCAAAATTATGGAACAGAAAGTTTTTGTTTTTTTACACTGCTAAAAAAATGAGCTGAGGAGTTTTATTAATAGAGATTAGAGTTCAATTAATTACTGGTGGGGATTTGAACTCCACTCTGGATTTTACTGTGGACAGAGCAAGCAAGGAAACCAACCCTCAGTCACTGATGAGCTTTAACAGTGTTATCACATACAGAGGGTCAAACATCAGCACCTAGGTGAGGGTCAGCAAAAATAGGTGCAGCTAGATCATCCAAAAGTCTCAGCTCAAGATTAGTGCACAGTAACAACAGTAAATCTAGTTTAGTTACAGACCAGCACTTTGTTAGCATGGACTTGTTCATTTTGCCACATGAATGGGTTAAGTCCTACTGGCTTTTTAACAACAAACTCCTGTTTCTGCTTATGCAGATGATATTAATGTCTTTGTCTCTAGTGGAGGATAGTGCAGGGATCAGTCAGTACCCAGTTTTCCTGGAGGACTTTCAGTAGGGGAAGGAGGGGCTGTAAGTGTTAGGAGATTTTTTTGGGCACTGGGCAGTTAAAATAAAGATAGAAGAATAATGATGTTGATGTTACCAACAGCAGCAATCAGTCCCACTTTGAATATGCCTGTACTACAAGGTACAGTAGCACCCCTAAAGGGATTAAAACTAAACTTAACGCAGCTCAACATGAACGTGTCAGGGTGATATTGATTCTGGGCCCCATGTCTCACATCGGCCATTCTCAATTGAAGGAATTCAAACGGTTGACAGTAGAAAATAGGGTAAGGCAGCTGAAACTGCAACTTGCATATTAGATTTGGCAAGGTAACATTCCAAGGTATTTTAGATTCAAGACATGTACGAGGCAAAATACCTTTCTGTGCACAACAGCGGTAGAGTAGAGATAATCAAGTTAGATATATCAAAGGTTTAATCATGCAAGTGGGAGATGGTTATGTGACCAAAATAAGAGGCTGACTTAGAAATGTAAATGGGGGCGTGTGTTTCGGTATCTGTGTTAGCATGGGTGTCTACTTGTAATGATTGCAGATATGTGTGCTCAGAGGACCTAGAAAAGGGACCACAATGGAAACTTCTTTTATGAATATGTATGTTATTTATAACAATGTTTGACATGTTATATATGTATCTATTTGTAAGTAATGCAAGCAATAGAAGCTAACACAACTTGCCTCCATAGAACAAAACTCATCCATCATGAAAGCAATATTTAAGTTATAAGCAATTTTTTAACATATACGTGTATACGTAATGTTGAAAACATTAATTTTAATAACACTGACCTGGTTGTTGAGGTAAAAAATAATTAGTTAGCATAATTTCAGTAAAAGACTTCTTCTCTTCTCCTTCTCTAGGCTGACCAAATAGTATCACTGCCCCCATTAACCTTGATCGTATAGCCATAGAAATACTATCTAGGGCACTATGGCGCCCTGGTGGCCTATAGGAGGTCCACCATTAATCACAACGTCCCTGGTTCACATCCAGCCAAGGACCATCGTTGCATCATTTCCAGTCTCTCCAATGGTCTAGCTACTTCCTGTCATCTCTCTAATGTACGCTATAATAAAAACAGGAAATACCCCCAAATGTTTGCAATCTATTCTCAGCTGCATTTTACATTTTTCAATTGGTGTTATAGCTCAACTTCCAAGTGGCTTTATGAAAGTTTGAAATCTGACTTTCTGAAACCTGCACACACCCCCGTGGAGAAATGAGCAGACTGAGATACCAAAGAGTACCGAGAATGAAGGAAAACCCAAGGTGATGACTTTTTAGAGGAAAAGAGAAGAGGAAAAAAAACAAAAGGAGAAAAATCAGGAATAGTTGGAGAGAGAAAGAAACAATTTGCTCTGTAATGGCTGGCCCCAGGGTTCGAGTTTGGAGAGAGAAACTCATTCAGTGACTCTAAGGAATTCAATTTACCAGCTTGGTGATTTAAAAAGCCTCTCAAGTGGTGTGTGTAAGTGTGTGTGTGTGTGTGTGTGTGTGTGTGTGTGTGTGTGTGTGTGTGTGTGCTTGTGTGAGAAAGAGAGTACAGTATTTGTGTGGCTGTGTGTGTAGTGATTCCTAGCAAATCTATAGGTCTAAGTGGCCTAAAGGTTTGTCCATATTCACATCACACTGAGATAACATCTTTCAGGCCTGCCTCTTGTAATGTCTTATGAGGTGTAAGTGTTTCTGACATGTACAAGCTGTAAAATCAATATTCTAAGTCTAAATGACTCACGCAAAAACAGTTATAAAGAACCTTTTTCCTTTTTCTCCAGCCATGACAGGATGAGATGGTAGTGCAACACAAATCAAACACACCCTTTATAATTTAATGGTATGTTGGTAGGTCAGTCCACCACTTTGGTTCCAGGTAAGGGTGCAAATTGAGCATAGCGTTAGTTCAGGCAGGGCACGAAGTCAGGCTTAGCTTTCAGTTACAGCTATATCATACGATCAAAGCTAGTCATAAACATACATCAGCTGATTCCTCTAAGCTTCCCATTGGATACCATACACAGTCAGCTGACAGCTCACCTGATTTCCTCAAGCATCCAATTGGCAAACATCATGCATGGCGCCTTATTTAAGCTGCTTTAGCCTGCCTGCCTATCTTTGCTGCTTCCTCTCCAAGCCTTTTGCACCCACCTCCACCCCAGCTCCTCCTTTTTATGTTTCTAATTAATCAATGTCATTTTCTGATTGCCATTGATGCTGCTCTGTTCTGTACCCGGGGGGTCTCTGCTGCCGCTCTCCTTGTCTTAAACTTTTCCTTATGTGGAAGGGAGGTGTGCCCTGCCTTGTTTCCGGGGGAAGGACAAGGAGGTCCCAGAACAGAGCCATACTGCCAAATGTAAAATTCTGCTTGGGATATAAGATATTTTGACAAAAGTGGTCCTGACTGAACTATTGATTATATTCACTGTCAATTTGTCCGTCAATCATTTTCTTGATTAAGTGATTGGCTCTTTGGTCTATAAAAAAGTTGAAAATGTTGATCACAGTTTCCCAGAGCCCAAGGTGGTATCCTCAAATGTCTTGTTTTGTCCACAACCAAAAGATATTAATTGTATTGTTATAAAGGACTTAAGAAACCAGAAAATGTTTACATTTGAGAATCTGAAATCAGAAAATGTTTTAATGTTTTCTTAAAAATGATCACTCCAGCTGTAGTCCAGAGTAAAATAAATCACAACTAATGGTTGGATAGCAATCACATCTAGTCAAGACATTCATGGTGGCCAGAGCATGAACTCATTCCGCACCACCAGCAGGTTGAAACTATTTCGCTCAGGGCAAAACTATTGGATGGATTACCATCAACATTTATACATTTGTGTCTCCCTCGGGATGAATTACAATAATTGTGGTGATCTCTTCAGGCCCAGTCACACCAGAAAGTGATACCATGAAATTAATCTGCGTATCTTTGTGGAATTTTTGGTTCTAAAAGCTTTGTGACATAGTACTCGCAGAGCTTCTATTTTCTCTCTATTGTTCTGTTTACTACCCCTGCCATTACATCCACCATTGTACACCATTTTGTTAAATACAAAAGTAGAGAGGGAAAATGAAGCTCTCCAAGCTAATGAACTTGCCAACATGGAAACTGGTCCATAATATAATTTTTTGAATAAATGACAAGTACCACATTGAGTATGTTGGGCCCGTTGAAGGTCAGTGTGCTGTCTGCTGACATGGTGGTGACACTGGGAAGACTGAGATGGGACTTTACTCTCCTAAAGGGCAACATGATGAATTAGCATGATTATCATTCATTCATGCAGTGTGAATTACCACAGGTCCTGAATGACACACACATACATATGGGCATGGGAGTATGCAGACACAACACACAGCACACACACACACTTACTGCTTGATCATTTTCACATTTCAAGTAGCAAAAACTAAAATCTTCTGACGTTTCTCATGAGTAGTCCAATCAGTGATTGTACAGAGTGATTCCAAAAGCAATGAAGGACTATTTGGGTAAAATGAAGTAACCCCAACTCTGACACAAAAGTAGAGTTTGCTATATAATATATATAATATCAGCCCAGAAAGACTGCAATGATCATTCCACACTACAATATGAAAGTGTTTGGCTTATGAGTTTGCTATTTTTTTACCTTGTCACTATGAAAGTTTAACCCCAGGATGGCTCTAGAGAACAGATTATAGAAACACCAAATTTGGTACTTTAAATCTGTGTACAAGTTGAAAGGGGTCACCACAATGATGAAAGCTTATCAACCTTACAGAGACCATAAATATCCACAGCAAAGTTAATGCGACCCCACCAGTAATGTATGTGATCTAACAGTGGCACATAATGGATGGAAACCATCTTTTGGGCATGGAAGTATTCAGGTTAAATTAAGTGGTTTGCCAGAATGTGGTAAAACAAGAGTTGAAGAGTTACTTTGACACCAGTGTTCCTCTGGATACCACAGAAAATGTCCAGGCTATCTTTACAATGTTAAATTGAGCAAGGTGACACAAGAGGACTGTCTGGAATGGAATTAGTTCATCTTCTGGAGAGCACAATTGTTCAGTAAATTTCATGTAAATCTCTCATTAGATTTTGATATATCTTGTGTAATTTCGGGCTCTATGGTGACACAGAAGGAGAGGTCAGAGGGTCACAAAAAGCAGGATTAATGGGAGTATGAATATTGACAACAAATTAAATGGAAATCTGTTGGTAATTGTTGAGAATTATTTTTCTGGACCAAGTTGTGGACTACTGGATGGCCAAGGTGAGATAATAAACAGCGCTAACCTTTTGCTAACATTGACTCAATACAAGTGCATCATCAGTTAAAGACACACGTACTTCAAGCGGGTAGCCCTGTTGAGATGCAAATCCCTGGCACTCAATGTGCAAATGCATATGGAATAGGCCTGGGAATAGAGCTGATCGACATTGCCTTCTTACTGCTAGAACAACCTATTACTATGTTCTTCACTGACAATACTTTTACATACTCAAACTTTTAAAACTTCAGGAACAAATAACGGCACAGTACTTTTGGTTGGTACCGGCTGTTTTTGACAAGATCCATATAAAGAATTTATAGAAACATACTTAATTGACGAGGATCAATAATAAAAGTCCATCTCAGAAATATTGTCAAGATTTGTTCAGTAATTACAAATATGACCTTAAGTCTATGACAAACTAGCAACTGGTTTATCTTTTGGTCAGTGTACACTGAGACAGGATCTAGCCCCCATAACTTAACAGAATAAGCTGTTTAGTTGATGGATGCATCGTTTAGTGATGCTCCTTAATTGAGCACATCAAAACAAAGTACTAAAACCTTCTTTAAATCATATTACAAATGTTAGGAACAAATGTGTACATAAAGAATGACTATAAAAAGAAAATAACTCCATTATACCAGGACAAACACGGACCCATCAAGTTGAACCAAGAGTAAATAGTACGTTAAATAACTTTACACAACAGAAAGACTATCTGGGGTTTCCAACACCTCCAACACTCCAAATGGTCAGCCCTGTTTCTTCCCTGTAGAGCCGTTCACACAGATGGAATTGGCTATGAAACACTTTAGGACTTCTGAACTACTAATAGGCTACAAGTGCCCCCAAGGCTCACAACAGCTGTATGCCCTTTTCCTTATCTCCCCTGTTGAATCAGCCACTGCTCCTCTGCCCTGCAAAGACACACTTTTTGCTATTGTGGCTTTTGTGTGCAGAGAATGCACAAGAGGACAGGGAGTGCAGATTTGGAGGATTGGCTCATTACTGCGATCTGCACTGGGACTCTGCTCAGTGTTGTCCTAATGATCTCACGCAGAGATTAATTGTTGCCGGCACATCGTTCCGTCGAGCGGTTCAAACCAAGGGCAGGTCGTTTGGGCTTCACACTCAAACGCTGCTTAAAATTCACCCCAAGCTTTCCCTCTACCCCTACCCTCTGAACAGCTTTGTGTTATGGCTTATGATATCCGACGTGGAGCATTACAAGTCTTTTGTGTCCTCAGCTATACTCATCCGACCAAACAAGACAGGAGTACAGAGTGGTATATCTGCTCTCAAAGCGTACGTCTTCATTCTCAGCCACAGCATGCACACCGGGATACAAAACACACACTTGTACACACCAGGCTTCCGTGAAAGTGGAGTAAAATTCAAAGTCATTGAGATACTAGCTGAGAGATTGAAGGCCATTTTTCAAAGTCTATCAACCCGTCGGGCTTTGTTCACTATTCTGGTGACATTTATTAGACAAACGCAGGCAGAAAGCAGGGGTAACACCAGGGCACACGCTGAGTACAACGAAGCATTTTTTGCCTCAAAGCATAATTCAGGCTTTTTTTTTTTTTAAACTTGGGTCATGTTTTTCATGTTACCATTATGATGATTGATTGGTTTCAAAATCCTGGGGCACATTGAGCTGTGGAGCTTGAGGTCACTGGCAGTGCCACTTTGCAACACAAACACAGTCTCCAGTTTCTGAACCCAAAAAGCAATTAAAACACATCCCTTTAACATACTAAACACTTGCTGCAGTAGTAACATAGTTCAATCAGCTTCTAATTATCCATAGGCTTAAACCTGGATGTTTGCCAATATATTTATTTTAACTAGTGGTATCTTGTTGGAAGTTAGACAAGTCCTAGTCCAGCTATGATGCTGCATCACAGCACACAACCTCTTAGTTGTAACAAGTAGAACAATAAATATTGTGATGGGTAGGCTTGTATATAATTGTGTGGCACAAAAATAACTAAAATCTATAATTCTTAGATTAGCCTGTAAAAGGCAAGTCTATAGTTCTGTCCTATTAATTTTAGGATGGCCCCTCATAGTCAGTTAAACCGTAAACCATAAAGTCGACCCATTTTTCATTAGGCGGACAGAAAAAAAACATCTAAGTCTGTTCAGGAGTAGCAGGATTGTTGCAACACTGACCTTTTCTTGTGTAACAAAGGAAGTCACTTACCGGTAAGTCGCTGCATGTGCTAACTGCACAAGCTGCCATTGGCTGTTTAGCCGTCCTATTAGCTGAGGTTTTCAGGCTAGGGGTGGGGTACCCAACAGGGAATGACGTCAGGGAGTGGGGCTGGAATGAGTATCAGAACCAGAGCCAGGTAAGCGGGCAACAAAACTAGGCCCACAGCATGCAAAACAGATGGAGGCCAGACCATTAACAGTGGCTCCAACCAGGACTTTGATACTGGGGAGGTTGAAGTCACAGCAGGTTCAGGCGGGGACAGGAGAGGAGCAAGTTTGTGAGTGAGTTGATTTGTAAAATGAACACATTTTACAAATGTTACATGAACATGAACACAACTGTTTTTGTGAAGTTGCAAGTTATTTATTCTGTGTTTTGAACAATAAGAGTTGTGTGATGTCATACTGTGTTAAGTTGCTGGTTCACATTCAAAATCATTACCACTTTTTCTGTTATCATTTTACAGGCAGCTGTTATAATAATTGATGCCCTGATTAAATAATTTATAACACAAGTATATTAATATAACAGGTGTCATTGTATGCAAAAGCTTTTCAGTGAGCCTGATTGGAGTGCACACAATTTTACAAATTATATTTGTAAAAAAAGTTTTATTTTGAAATTAAGAAAATAAAAAACATACATATCTTGCCTCATCAATCACTGTTCGTGTAGTAGGGAATGACTGTAGTTTACCACCACAAGGTCACTTATCAGGCTATCACATGGAGCAGATCCTGCCTCAGAGGCATCAGGGATTTGAGAAGCAGGTGAGCCAGGCTCAGCACACTGTGAACATGGCTGCAGAGAGGCATCTTGTGCTGTGTAGCCTGGCTGTCAGTTTGGAGATTAGATGCACCTCTAATGCCGGGGGGACACAGGAGGCGGGAGTGCCACAAAGCGTCAGTTCTTGTGTGAGGAGTTGCCTGGCTATTCATCAGAAGCGCATTTCTCCGCACTGGTCAACAAGCAATTTTGCTCCTCTGCTCTTTTCCAATCACAAGTAGAGCTTTTTTGACTTTGTAACGTAAAGCTGTTTGTGTTCTTTGATAAGCCGGACGTCACTGCAACTCTCTGAAAGTTCAAAAAGACCTATGTGATCTGCAAGGAGAGGCTCTGTGTGTGTGTGTGTGTGTGTGTGTGTGTGTGTGTTGTGTGTGTCTGCTTGTCTCTCACTCAAATATGTAAAATAACACTGTTAAAAAAACCTAAACATAAATGAAACTGAAACAAAAATGTGAAACCTCACAGGGGAGAACAGTGGGGAAGGTGGGGCATTATATATGACACATGTAATAATTATGGAACATGTTTTATTCACTTATATGTTTTCGCTGAACTCACATTGTTTACTACCCGCGACCAGTGTTTTTAGTGTGTTTTTTGCCTGGACCAGCACGACCAGTGATTGCCCTGAGGTACCCGAGCATCCTGACTCGAAAGAGACCCTCCATACCGGAGGAGCTGAGGAGGAGACGGCGAGGCTGCAGAGCGGGGGTTAAACGGAGGATGAAGAAGAGGAGGTTTAAACTCTACATCCCTGCAATCACCACTGGACACAAATGTGGCTACACGAGCAGATACCGGACTCCAACGTCACCATTCCCGGCTTCCAGGCGGTTCGAGCCGACAGGGACACCACTGCAACCGGCAGGAAGAAAGGAGGGGGACTGTCCGTGCTCATAAACAACAGGTGGTGTAACGCCGGGCACGACTGTGTGAAAGAGCGTCTGCAGCCCGGACATCGAGCTTGTCGCCGTCGAACTACATCAATGTTATCTGCCATGGGATTTTTCCAGTGTTATCGCCATCACTGTCTATATTCATCACAGTGGTCTTCATCATCATCATCATCACTGTCTATATTCCTCCGTCTGGGAAAGCAGAAGCAGCGTGTGACGTCATCCACACTGTGACTGCAGGACTACAAACGAAACACCTGGAGGCCTCCATCATCATCACAGGGGACTTCAACCATGTTTCTCTCTCGTCCACACTCCCAACCTTCCACCAGTTTGTCACATGCAGCACCAGAGACAATAAGGCCTTGGACCTGCTGTATGCAAATGTTCCTGTTCTTTATATCTGTAGCCTATTTATTTCACTCAAATGTTGCTGTGACAAGCGAATTTCCCCATTGTGGAATAAAAAAAGTTTTTTTTTTTTTTTTTTTTTTTTTTTTTTTTTTTTTTTTTTTTTCAAGCGGTTTTAAAACTTTCCTTAGCAAAGATGGAACAGATTTTTTTTATTTAAACTAGTATGAATATTGTATAAAAATTAAGTTTTCAAATAACATATAAATTACAAATCAACATGATGCAGGAAAAAGAGGCAGTGCCTTCTTGTGTCCCCAGCGTAAGAGCTGAGGGTGCTGCTAAAGGACTGAATGTGGTTGGGGAATTTACGGCAATATGGCACCCCTGACGTCTAAATGGCCACGACGTTATCTTTACCTCTTCTGCTCCGCACTGTCTTTCAAAGGCTGTAGCAGGCAATTTGAGAGCCACAGTGAAGATACTAGTATCATATGAAACTTGATGACCAATCACCAAGATGTCATGCTAGCATGTAAATTATGCTCCAAAGTTAGGCTTAATCTTGCCAATGGAAAAACTGGCATGGACATTTTCAGAGGGTTCCCTTGTCCTCTGACGCAAGTCCATGCGTCTCTGCTACCCACTTTCTGCTAATCTCATGCAGCTTTGGGCAAAAACCCATGCAGTTTTTAGCATGTGGTATAATGTGTTATTTTGGTCTAGTGTATTTGAATATTTCTACATACTGGGGCCCATAAATACAGTTGGAATGGCATAAATATAAATTAGGAATGACGGAAAGCTGAGACATATACTTCATGGCACCCCTGCATAAGTCTGGATACACTGCTGTTATCCTGGGAGTCACCAGGAACTTTAGGAATCATCCTCCCAGTACCATGAATACTAAGAGCTGTTTAGATTTCTTGCTTTGGACCACAGTTGTGTACAACAGACAACTACATTTAATTCAGAGTTCTCATTTTCTGGGAGTTTTTCTTAACAATACAGGACAGAATTTGCTCACAAATGGTGGTCCGCCATAGTTGGTCATAGTTTAAGGAACACTGCGACTTTTCTGCTTTCTGAATTGACTATCGTTTTCCTTCAACCTTAACATTAATTTGGCAACAGCACAGGCTAACGTACAAAATTAAATTTTTGTAATTTACATTGAAATTTTCCAGGACATTATTTCCAGGGAATTTTAGTCAATTTCCAGGTGTTTCCATTGACTTGAAAACTAGTCCCTAAATGTTCAGGTTTTCCAGGACTCAGGAACAGTGTAATTTAATTTCATCATATAAAAACAGAAAGACTAGGACTAACTTCAATTAAACAGTTTCTGTTCTACTTTCAGTTGACTTGTCCTGAGAGCTTCTTTTTCAATTTGAATTGCTAGAATTAACTTCTATTTTAAGAACTCAATGGTGATGAGCAAGATGCACCAGCAGTACACAGCTTTATCTATTTTGATTAATTCATCTGAGCTTGGACATTATAGAGGAACCAGTTTATTGAAGAGTTGTTGTGTCAGTAGAGGGATTAGATTTACCTCTTTGCTTCAATTTGTATTGTATATCCTTACACATAAGTGAGTTTTTTTTTCATAAAAGGTGAAAATTCATCTATGTGAGGCAGGTTTGATTGCAGTCTGTCTGTTATCTCCACACTCAGAACTATAATTAGCCTTATATGTTGGAATCCAGAAGAGGCTGACCCCTGACCTTCTTTTTGAGCCCTGCTTTTAGGAGACATGGATTTAAAGGAAATGGTTAAAAGGGGCACAGGGAAGGTTAATAATGTTAACGCACTCTGCTTGAAGTAATAGTCAAGGACAAAACTTGGTTAGACAAAATGTGATTAGATATGAAGGAGAAAGGAGTGCAGAAAGGTGGATGGAGCAGATTCATAGACCCAGCGGGGAGATAGCTTTAATATAACAGTAACCTGGAAAATGTCTGAACATATTATTCTTATTTTAAAATAAGAGAGGGCAAAATCCACGGGAGGGATTTTACTTTGTGAATGTTATCTGAATTATTTAACAGTTTTTCTCTCAAATAATAATTTAAGAATAAATCAGCAATTGTTTCAACTAACTTGTAGCCACTGCACATCCACACCTGACTCTGAGAAGCCAGAATGTTGCCTGTGAGTGTAGCTGCGAGTCATGATGCAGTGTTTCTACTTATTATGTGACTTGCATGTCTCAGTGTCACTGGCTGTTTTACCAGCACTTGTCGAGTTCAGATGTCTGTCTAACAGTGAGGACGAACCAGAACAGGCCAGGCAAATTGTACTTGCCTTTCATACTCACTTTTGTTGTGGCAAAAACAAACGGGACAGGAAGTAGCAGGGATGTCACAGGACGGATCTTGCTCACAGACAGTCATAATTTATAGTTAGGTATGATATATACAATTTCTTTCCCTTCTTTAAATGATGCAGGGTTCATGATGATGTATCAGGTACATTACAGATGGTCAGTGTTTATGGGACACTCCGTGTCACTCCTGCTCACTTTCTGTTCTCACAACAACAGATTTTTCTGCCGCATTTCTTGTGACTTGACTACAGTTTACCACAGTTTTCCTTGAACCTAGGTTTATGTAGGAATTCTGAGTGAGGGGCTAAAAGACATTTAAATTTGTCCAGTTTTTGTAAAGTGTGACATCATAAATACAGGTGGTGTATATCCATGTGGGTTTCTATATGACGGTCAAAAATCCTGGACCAATTTTTATTCCCACTCTGTTATGGACGCATTTTGGATTCAACACCATAGATCGAAAAATCTTTTATAAATGCATGGCTGTTTTTTGCCTTTTAAAAATTTAACTACCTTAGAGTAAAGTCACTACGACATCATCTCTTAGCTTTTTACACGACTCAATATATCAATAAATGCACTGTATTTTTCTTCTAAAGGCATGTGAATTTACTGTATTTCTGTATGACTAATGACTGTGTACATGCTCTGTATGCATATTAATTTATACTTACAAGTGTGAGAGAGTTTGCAGCTGACAAGACGTGGCAAGTGTTTCTGCAATTCTGTGTCTTTCACACCAAAAACCACTGCATCCTACAAAACAGCTAACTGCAGACTACAGCTCCAACTACCAAACTTCCAACTAAATTACTGTATTAGCTCAGGGAAGAATATTCCAGACGAGCCCCCAATTGCATTACATCCCTTTAAAGAAAAAAAGCCAACAACAAGACAACCAAAGAAACAAACAAAGTCAAAGTAGTGGTGATAAAGGTGATTTATTTACAAATCAATACTGAAAACATACAACAAAGGTTATCAAAATGTGAGGGAAAAACTAGGCCTAACTAACAACTATCTCTAGAAACAAACGGCTCATCTATCTAAAACTCTAAGACACAAAAATGTAAATTAATAAAGAAATTGTAGAACAAAAGTTGTAAATGTATAAAGAGACTACAATACTTTTTTGTCTACAAAGGAAGTGGTTCTCTAAAAGTGGGATACTTAATTTCAATCTGCCTTTTTCAATTATTCATAGTAGCTTAGCAAACTACCTGGCAACTTCTGAAAGCTCACATCATCGTGGGGCATTAGGGAAACATCAAATATTCAGATGGAGAAAAGCTTGATAAATATTGCAGGTGTCAAAGGAATCTGTGCACAGGCATCTGGCCTGCAAATGTGGGCAGATTCACCTGGATCTGAGAGGTAACCAGAGAGGGGCACTGATTTAGTTCCATGTGTAGAAATGCTTAAAACACTGCTGTGAATAGGCCACATAAAAGTTTATATCTATACATCATCTAAAAGCTGGGGACCTGGAGATTGATCTGAGATGAGCTCAGCACTGTGTGTCAAGGTTTTCTAGTAATAACCATTGTGTTTTGGTTAAGCGGCTATTCAAAAGTATGTAAGGGCTTGGAACATTATGATATTAGTATATAATTGCCATTCCCATGTTCAATTATGTTCATTTTATTATCCCAGATGGAAAACTTGATTTGCAGTCAAAGGCACAAACACAAGTACAGATAAAAACCAAAGTAACAAAACACATAATTGATTCTTGTATATACACAATATACAGTTAACCATAATGAAACAACAAAAATGCTAAAATTACATGTGCAAGATGCTTAAATTGCACATGCATATAAGACGCTAAAAAAATAAAAATTGCATGTGAAAAGAACAAAGTTTTTACTTCTATTGCACTTCAATCTCGGTACTCTAAGGGACCGATCACACAGAGCTGCATCTCATACAGGCGTTAGCACTTTGTTTACCACAAAAACAGGTTTGCAGGCCCTATGGATTTTAGGATGTAATATAAAACACTTAATTAAAAAAAAAGATTAAGTGTGTTATAAAAATGTAAATAGAAAATACATAATACAGAAATGTATGAAAAGTTAACTTAACCGGAAATAATCTGTTCAGAATTCATCCAAATCACTTGTTTTACACAAACTTCTTGCAGTTATTGTGTTCACAATTTGGGTTCATTGTACAGTTTTAAATTTGATTTGAATAATATAAAATATATCACTTAGTCAGGTGTCATCAGTTTACTAAATGATAGAAAAGGGGTCCCTTAAGGTGAAAGGTTAGGAACCACTGCACATCGGCCTTAGAGAAGAGTTTCAAACTCAAGGTGCAGGGGGTGGTTTATGCAGTCCGGTTATAGACCTGGTCTTGCAGAGAACCTCCAGAACAAAGACAGCAATTGGGGTGGGCAATCAGGTTCCAGCACCCAGCTCAGATAAAAAGGCAGTCAAGAGACAACTTATGAGGGGCCACATCTAACCTGTAGAGCCATCCATTATGTCTGCTGTGGTTCACTTGGTAGAAAGTAGGCAGTAGGAGTGTGTGTTTTATTGTTTGTCTTACGCAGACACAGAGGGTGAAGTTTAGTAAGAATTTATGAGCAATAATAGATGGATGAAGGGGATAGGGGGACTGATGAGTGGGAAGAATGTCTGGAAACTGAGACAGCGTCTGTGAAGATGGCTGAGATGCTAGCACTGGAATCCTGAGGCACAGGAGAAAAAAACACAAGGAGCTCAGTAGAAAAGTATTTTTGGCAGAGAGTCGTATTACTACTGAACTGATGAAACAATGCGGTGATGAATGGCAGGAGAGCAGGGGTCCTTGAGCCGTGAGCTAATTGTAGACGGGTGTGGAGAGGAGCCAGGTGCCAGGAAAGGTAAGCCACCCCCACAACACCCAAGCACAGACATAGGGAGGAACAGGGAAATAGAAGACCATCAGAATAAGAGAATAGAGGACATTCACTTTTTTATGTGGTTGAAGAATCAGAACAAGGCCGACAGCAGCATGGTAGCCTCTGCTGTAGTGTTATTTCAGTGCTGTTGTTCGGCATGAACTCGGAGGGCATGAGACCTTGAGGCTGTACTCAGATTTCTGCAATGGGCAAAACAAGAACATGAATGTTTTTGCCTTAAGACAGTGGAAATTAAAAGAATCCGTGGCCACTGTTTCTTGCTCCCTAGTTGTGTGTTTAGCTGTTCGAAGGCAGGAGATTAGGAAAAAGGACATTTTGCTACCTACCACCTTTTTTCAGTGGGCCATCGACTCAATCACCATTGTGTTACCTAATTCATCGATAGATGACTTAACAGACATTTATTTAAATTAAAATATTTGAGATTATTACTTTAAGTGCACTTTCTGCTATATATGTGTGTGTATATATACCCTTCCTGAGTGGAAGGGAGCAAACAGCTACATCCTTTTTTACGTATTAGACTGCGTTTCCCACCCTTGAAATCTTCATAGAGTAATTTATAGACTACACAGTGCAAGGGTATTTACTAGGGCATTTCTAAATAGTTCAATGTGGACCAACAATATTTATAAACACCTTATTTTAATTTTGCTGGCCATCTCTCTCCGTCTCTTGCACACACAAACACACACACGCACATACACCATTCGTCACAGCAGTGAGTCATCCAGCCCTATGGAAAAAAATAAAATATCTGGGCCACTCTGCAAGATAATACACAGAGACTCTGACACTTCATTTCAGATGGCTGTTTAAGATGAATGCTGTGCCACACACACACACACACACACACACACACACACACACACACACACACACACACACTTGTAATTTGCTGTGATGCAACAGCAGCAGAGCAGTGACTGTCTAGCACCAAATATTGGGACCAACCTGTTCAAAGATGACCAAACTGCCATATGTAACCCCAACCCAAAATTCCACTGAAAGAAATGCAAATAAAAACTACATCCTGCATATAATATAGTGCATATTATTATCAAAATGAATAAATGTTCACACATTGTCCACTCATTGATTACAGTTGCATGGGTTATTAATAAATAACCTATGGCAGCAGTTTATGGGCCCAAAACCAGCCCGAACCCAGCGGGTTGAGTCCAATCGGGTTCGGACGGAGAATCAAATCTCTACTTCCAACACATGATGCCTGAGTGGTTTTATGAAACGGAATTTTGATAAAAACAGGTTTAAAGATAGACATTCTAAATAGACCAGTTTAACAATTGTATTTCCGTCTGTGCTGAGCAAGAGTTTTGTGCTAAAGGAATTAAACTCCTCTCCCCAATATAGGCGGGGTTAAGTTCAGTGATTCAAGTAAATAAACGCCCGGGCTATTTTTTTAAAGTTTTACAGTAGTTTGACCATTCATAGTTATGCCTAGTACAAAGTACAAGGTACAAGTCCAAGTACAAACAGAGTTTCATGAACTGGACAATTAGCACACTAAATACACCTGTTCTACTTAAAATTGATTTAGTGTCAGTTAGTAATGAGTTTTCTGTCCATTGAAAAATCTAGTTTTGCATAGAAACCTTGCACTGTCTATTCGTTACAAAATTCCTTATATGAGATTGGATTGCAGTGAGGATGAGTTTGTGGTCCTCTCACTTGAGAGTAGAAAAAGAAAAACTAATTGAGTCCAAGATGTCAAGAACGAGGAGCGTTTCACCTACTGATAAAGGAGCTGTCTGTCTCACTCCATCTCTCTTTTTCCTTTCTCTGCTTCTCTCCACTGAAGGTTCCTCCACAGGCTGTCGCCACTCTCTGCCTGCGTCTTGCAAACTTTGGTGTCATTCAGATGTTTAATTTGTCCCTCCATATTTGTTTATTTATTAATCATCTGGGTGTTGTTATTGCTGTTAATCAGAACATTTTGTTGCTGCCAACTATGTGTTGTGTGTGTGTGTGTGTGTGTGTGTGTGTGTGTGTGTGTGAAGTTGGAAGAAGGAGAGGAACATGGGCTGGGGCAGTGGGGATTATGAAAGCTTATTATTGTTTATTACGAGGGGAAAATGAAAATGGGAATTCATTTCAGCATGCACACACACACACACACACACACACACACACACACACACACACACACACACACACACATATATTGTCAGAAGCCCATAATGCAGCATAATGTTGTGCTACTAAAGCACAACTGCAAAAGTCACCACTGTTAGTTGGTTAAATAAGATGCCAGCAATGAGTTTGATTTAGATTTAATACAGATGCAAGCAAAAAATGCCTGGTGAACGCGAACCATAAGAACCTTCCGACACACACTACAAAGTGATTTACACAGTGCAAAACACAACAAAGTCACCTTTTCAAGTTAATTATGTGAGAGTCTATATAAACTCTATATATCTATGTTACGGGCTACATACATACCTACATACATACATGCACACACATTACATGCAATGTAGCTTCAACATCATCAAAGCAAAAACTCCCACAGTTCCCTGCATGGGGTGGCTAAACTCTATAAAATCATTAAATTAGCTGCAGCCTACATTATTGGGGCAACCATATTTCTCTCAACTAGCCTTTCCCATGGGTCTCTGGTACTCACATACACATACACACACCCCATTGTGCAGCCCATTCGGGGTCATGCCCCGTCGTTAAGCCTTCTTCCCCTTTTCCCTCTAACGAATGATTGATTAGCTAATTACCTCTAAGATTAATGTCTCTATTCTTATGTTTAACCTAGCAGCCCACATCTGAGGATCCCATGCATATTATAGCAATAATACACTGGTGTGAAATTAAATTTTAAAGATATGGAAAATAATCCAATTAGCTGACAATATATTGGAATAAAACCACATGTTAATTTGTGCCTAGATTCAATTTTTACTCTCTAATGGACCCGCCACCATTAATTTCTCCATTAACCCGATACAAAATTCAGAAGTTCCATTGCAGCTACACATACCTCATTATGGGATCACATGCAAATTTATTTAGCAAGAAGGGATAGGTTTCATTTACTTATTGGGGCATTGCACCATTGGTCATCATTTAAGTGATGAAAAAACTACAAAGTCATGTATGTGTTTGATAGATCTTCAGTCCCTTTCAGACATGCAGCCCTTAACGTCAATGTGATGTAATTGCATTCATGGCGCTTGAATGGGCATTTTTACTGTGGTATCTAGACACGCTATTGATAGTATATAATTAGTAGACAAGGCTTCCGGTTCTGAGAAGTGAAGCCAAGAGTGGAGTGTCTTTAAACCTGCATTCTTTCTAATGGCCAGCAGGTCAATTGGTTGCAAAAAAAGAAGTGTGACAGTAATGAGTCTTATGGAGAAAGAGCCCTACTTCCAACTAGCAATAGAACCTCCCCTAGCAAAATTAACGACATTTATTTGTGACATTGCTTCCCTTGACCTGGGACGCACCATGTCTACAGGTCCACCAGCCACGCCTATGTTATTTGCATAGTGTAATCCAGTCACAATGTTCGCACAGTCAAGGTAACAAGAATGCATTTTAATCCCAGCAGTAAATGCAGAGACCTATGGTTCAGATCATTATCCAGATAAGATTTCCAGACAGATCACATGTTAATACCAGGTGTGAATGGGGCCTGAAAGGGGTTTGTTGATGCAATTATGCAATTCAAGCATCTGGTCTGTACCAACTCACTGGGAGGGGGGACCCAGGAATATGTTATTTAGATTTTGGGTAAGACACCAAAGCTTGTAATGGCAGAGTCAGAACAGTGCCTTCTTGAAATGACATCTGCTACGTTGTTGGAACAATTTTTTCGCCTTCACTTGTTGACAGACATGAAGGATGTGAAGGATGCAGCTATTACAGCTATTACTTGGGGGGCAAACAGAAGCCAGATCTCCAAAGCCATCAGGAAGATGGCTCACCAACATGCACTCAACAATGTTCCTGGCCTTGGCATAGTGCTTCATGCCCGATAATTAAAGACATAAAATGTAGTGTTTCAAAAAGGTATCCAAGTGGGGGGAATTCCATTTGAACAAATCTTTGAACCATGTTTGAGCAGTGACTGAGCCAAACAGCTGCAGCTTGTGTGGAAAACTGCAACGAGGTGGTTTCTGTCTCTGCACTTCCAGACTTTTCAACAACACCCTGTTGGAGTCTTTCATGTCCTACATTGGCGTTTATGAGGACGTGATCGAGTGGCTGCTGGGCATCGACATTAAGATTGAAGAGTGAAAACCAGGGTAAGGGAGACCCAGAACAGAAAGTCAGCATTTGTCGGCTGTCTCAGCTGATGTCTAACTATGAGTGATGAAAGACGTCTGTAATCTTCCCCCTACCTTGGGTAGTGTCCTCAATCATTGATCACCTCTCCCTCACTCTCAATTCTGTCCGAAAATAAAAATCAAGTTTGTCCGCAGTTCAGGAACAGCATGGGTGATTGATTGGTAAAAACACTCATTGTGATGGTCTGGGGGATTTTCGACAGCATATGGTCCATCAAATTTGGCAAACTTGTACACCATCGAAGCAAAGTCACCCATGCTTTCAATTTTAATCTCTTCTCTCTTGTTCCCTTTTATATTCTCTCTCTCTTTCAGTGACTCCCAGCCTTGTTCTGTCTCTTTCCGCTTCCCACTGTTATGATTGAGTGGTTATCTTTTATGTAACAACAAAACTGGTGCAGTATTGATGTCAAGCTTACTTTGGTGGCGCTGTTCTATTATATCATTATGTCTTTCTTTTTCTCTCTTGTGCCTTTTCCCATTTATTTGACTAAAGAGATTACTTTTGACAGAAATATAGAAGCATTGAGATTTTAAAGAAAGTTGTTTCACAGAGTCAAATTAGTGGCACTCTTATAAGTCGTGACAAATTTACAGGGGCCTACAATCTAATAGTGTTGTTTGGTGTGTGTATATATATATATATATATATGAATAAAATAGTATCCATATGTGACGGCTTTGGTATGAACACCAGGGTTCTGCCTCAACTCCGCTAACTGCTAATGTAGCTGCTGTTAGCATGGAGCGGAACAGTGAACACAACCTCTGAGTCAGATGAAGCCAGTTAAACTTTTTGCGAAAAGTAGCAAACCAACTAATAGCATCTAACATTACTGTTGGCGGCAGTTTGCTACTTCTGCTAAATGCTAAAACGCTTAGTTTTTTCTGAACAATCGTTCCAAAAATCCTCAGTTTTAATGGGTGACGAAAATAAAATGTGTCAACATTTGGAATGTTATTCAAAAATCTCAATAGGAGCTTTAAAAAAAAGACATCTGTTACACCCTAACATTAATCACTCCACTTTTGCCTCTGGAGTAAAAGAAAAGCAGTGCTTTTAATATATGAAATATGTGATGACTTTTGAGACTCTTTCTAGATACAACACAGTATGCATTCATTTGCACAGCTAACAACATTTAGGAAAAAGAAATGGAAAGTTTGTTGTTTATGGATCAGGAGGGTTTTCTCCTTGATCAGCTTGTGTCTGTCTACCTGATGGCTATAACATTCCTAATGAAGGGTGGAAATTGGTCAATTCCTGTGGTCTTGGAGCTTAGGGCCTTGGACTATTGGACAAAAAAAAATATATATATATATATATTATGGCATATATATATTGAATGAATTCTTGAATATATGGAACAAATCCTTTAATATATTGAATGAATCTTTGAATATATTGAATGAATCTTTGAATATATTGAATGAACCTTGAATATATTGAATGAATCTTTGAATATATTGAATGAATCTGTGACTATATTGAATGCATTCTTGAATATATGGAACAAATCCTTTAATATATTGAATGAATCTTTGAATATATTGAATGAATCTTTGAATATATTGAATGAATCTTTGAATATATTGAATGAATCTTTGAATATATGGAATTTGTCTTTGAATATATGGAATGAAGCTTCAATATATGGAATGAAGCTTCAATATATGGAATGAAGCTTGGATATACAGATAAAAAATTGAGAATACTGAATGAAATTCAAAACCTAGTTGTATCCTTTTCATCAAAGTGATAGCCTTCTGAATTTGCTGGTTTTACAAAATGGTATCAGTTGAAATATTCCAATACTTTCTTGAACTGGATTTTGTCTGAGGCCTGTTGTAGTCAGCTTGCCGCGATTAAAAAGGGAGCTAACTTCTTCGTCAGGAGAACGGTATTGGGCACGAGTACTATCGGGAGAATTTTGGCCCGTACAAGCACTTGCCAATGAGTTAACATTGTCCTCATTGCTCAGTATTGCTGCCACAAGGTTCCGAGCTGACTGACTCATTCTCACTTCTTGCAGCAGCAAAATACAAGATGGCAGCAGTGCCTTGATGACGTCAGTCAAGTTTCATTCCATATATTCAAAGATTCATTCCATATATTCAATAATTCATTCCATATATTCAAGGTTCATTCCATATATTCAAGAATTCATTCCATATATTCAAGGATTCATTCCATATATTCAAGGTTCATTCAATATATTCAAAGATTAATTTCCTAAATGGCATATATATACATACATCAGTCATATTGAATGATTGCTGAATAAGCAATAATAAAATACTGTTCAGAATGAATTGCCAGTTAGCGCTTATCTGGAAAGACCTATTAAGATTCAACAGAAGGGATATTTCACAAAACGTCAAAAACATTGTAGTGGTGGAGGTGGTCTCCAAAAAGATATATTCCTATTCAAATGGGATCCTATCAGTGCATGCAAGGACCATATCCAGGCCACTGCTGGGGGTAAAGGAGCGCCTCGTCTCTCCCCTTGCTGTGCGTCTTGCCTCAGTAATAAGCAGAGCTCTTCCTTGGTTGAGTCAGGTCACTGCACCAAGGTGACACATACAGCTGTATACGAGTGCTGCGTTACAATCAAGGTAAGACTCTGTGTAGTGCTGTTAGTGTGCACACACCAAAAGCAAACCACAAATGCTAACTACCTAACTGTAATGAAACTGAAGGATTAGAAAAGTAACTGGTAAATGGTGTCAATATTAGGCCTTCCACTAAATTAAATGACCGTTTGTGAGCAAGAGCATCCTGTATAATCAAGAAAAACTGAAAAAAAAAAACTTTTTAAAGAGAGTTGGATCCCTGATTTAGCAACTTTTGGACGATTATTGCTGCTGCTTTGGACTTTTTCTCAATGGAGACAAACTAGGATACCTCAAACACACATTCCCCACCTTCATCAGACCAACACTCACCTCTTTCATATAGTTAACATTTATGTAATGAATGATAAGACCAGACAGAGGAATGGAGATGAAGAAGACACACAGACCTAAACAAACTAGCTCTAGTGGGACTTCCAGGATTCAATCAAGGACACCAATGGACAGAGGACTGTCCGTCTCTGGGAATCCAAATTGCTTTACTTCAAACAAGCAGACATGTTGATGGTGGTTCAAAGTTCTAATGTTGCACATCAACTAACATGGAAGCGCAAGTAGATACCAGCTGCCTGGACCATCAGGCTGATCCGGCTTTTATAGTCTCTGTCCCAGGGAACAGTGACTGAATTGGAGGGCCAGAATGGGTGCCACTCCAATCAGGGTCTTTGGCTCATCAGTGAGGAGGTAGTAGGGAAAAGGTGGTAGGCCACGCCTCTTCTGCTGGAGCCAGTCCAGCACATCGTATTTCACATACAAAAACACTACAAGAAGGTTAAGTTCAAGGGGTGGGCGTCGACCCCAGCTGTAACACCCCTTCAGTTAAGTTACAAACCGATAAATCACTCAACACTACAATATAGACAGGGCATCTCCCAACATATTTTCTGAATCCTTCTTGGGACAATTTTCCTTGTACTATCACAGCCCACCGTATGAGTCATTTTAGATGCAGGACAGAAAGACGACAAGGTTATGAGCTGTAAAGACTACAATTGGCAAAGGGCTGGACTAGACATATGTCGGTGCGATGGTGGAGTATTTGACTTGGTGCTTGTTGGACTTGCATTAAAAGTTACATATTGGATGGCCAACTCCATCAGCATCCTCCTGCAAAGGTTCTGCACTGGCTCCCACAGCACTTGCATCAACCTTTAGCTTAAAATACCTTGGGTTGGGAGCAGTGAGCACCGGGGCGTGGCTTAGGATACTTAAGTGTGAACTGTCATGTTGTCACCACTGTTTCCAGTTTGGCATTATGGTCGTCACCATGATGGTTTGTCAGAGCAGGCAGAGCTGACATACCGCGAGTTGAGCTGCACATTGGCTGCAGAGTTTCAACTAATAAATCAAGAGAAGTAGGGTCATTTCTAAATTAAGACTGCATGCTATCAGTCTCTTGTGCAGCCAATAGAGCTGCACCTGCTGGCCATTACATAGACGAAAAGTTTAAGAGACTTATCAATGGTTGGCACTCAGGAGTCCACACAAAATCTACACTAGGACTGAGCAAACTGGCACCGGTAAAACCCACCAGGGGAACAAATACACTGGACCATGTCTACATCAATATTCCTGACAGCTACAGAAGCCTCCAACATCCCCATTATTGTCTATCAGACAATATTACCCTGCTTCTCCAGCCAACTTACACCCAGCTGCTTTGTGGGACACTTGGGGTTATCAGGCCTGATATGTCTGTGATAGTATCTGATGATGTGTGGCACATCCCCTTATAATGGTACAATCCATTGTTGAGTTATAAAGTAGTCTTACCCCTCACTAATGTACCCCCCGACCCCCCCCCGCCCCATCAATAATAATAAAAATAATAATGTTGACAATAACAATGTGCAGTAATTACTGTGCAATACCCTACCATATTCACTGTGCAATCTATTGCCCATGTGCAACTGCTGCTGCTACTATTTGTGTTATCTGTTGTTTGTGGATTCTTACTGTTTTTTCTCTTGTACATAGTGTTTTTATTTTATTTATTATTTCCCTACTCTTACTGTTTTTTATACAGTTTTTTCTCTATCCACTTTGCTGCTGCAACATTGGAATTTCCCCACTGTGGGACAAATAAAGGAATATCTTATCTTATAATGGTCTCCAGTGTTGTCTTAGACCCTGAACATGCTCGCCCGTGTGTTTATGGTTGTAGTGTGTCTCCTGTTGGTGAACAGGGTACTAAGCCTCAGCCTCAGGGGGCGGCCGCTGCTGCCTGACAGTCGCTTTAATGGTCAAGTAGTACACAGGGAGCAATATGGGCACAGAGACATGGGTAAGGATCACAACACACAGCACTGCAAAGTTAATTATCTCACTGAGCAGCCAATCCAGCCTGAAACCTGCCTTCAAACTGCTGTCTGCGGGAATATTTGGGCTTTGATGGACTGAAATGCTTTCTGTTAACCCAGGCAAATTCCTCTTTTGATGCAGTCGATTGATCTGATTACGTTTGCAAATCACACTTTCTTGTTATCTGTTCACCTGCAATGTAGACAACCTAATGTATCCAAGAGTCTAGTCAGCACAAAGCTCTAACAGCTCTATGGCTTAAAGTCATCATCACACAAATAATCCCTTTGGTCCGTTAAACACACATTTAATGTGTCCTTTCAAAAGTGCCAGGGCTGCACTCATTTTTCCGTTTGTCAAACTGAATTCTAATGATGTACACCTTATTTTTTCTTTAGCCAAATGTCGATATTCAAATCAGTTGAGCAGTTTGTCAAGAATGTTCTGAAGGCCTATATTTAATTTTTAAACTAATATGTGTTTATCACACTTAAGTGCAGACTAAAGCAAGGAACAAACTCTTAAGCACAGTGTTCCCCATGGTAGGAACAAACTATGCGAACAAGGATTTAGAACTGTTGGGTCCTGGCTCATAAGCCATGACAAAATACCTGAAATGCACTCTGAGGAGAATCAAGTCATCAAATGTATTAACAGAAATAGCTACAAAACCAACTGTATGTGTCATGGGTAGACAGTTAGGCCAGTTGTGACAAATGTTGTGTAGCATGGTGTCAAACATAATCAAAACATATTTATATATAAAAATCACACTGCACAGAGAAAGTGCCAGAATAATAGCAATAATAAAGACTGGGGGACAGCTGATCTTGAATGCCCCAGGAACAAAGCTATGCAATGATTTTGGCATAATGACCACAGTCAACACATGCAGGAACCTTTAAAAAATACTCAGCAGATGATTGGATGAACCATCTGCCCATCACTGTCTATCACAAGGAAACTTCAACCAATCAGGCCAACGAACCATATAACGTAGTCAAACTCTTACTGAAGCCAGTTGGGAGAAGAGCGAAAACGTCTTTTCCACGAGATAAGACTTCAGTGTAGTTCTTTGCTCCACTTTCAATTAAGAAATACTCTCCAGTTCTGATATAGCTGATCCTAGCAGCATCTACGCTAAAATCTTAAGCCCCTGCTATTGCTGTTTTCGAACAGTCACCTCTCACACACATTGTCACACACACCTAGCAATAACCCACCGTAGCTCATGCTGTAGCTGCCAGTAGTTCTTCAAAGGAGCTGATTGTATTCTACTGTAGTCGGACACAAGGGCGCAGCTTGAAGCCTGGCAGGATGGATTCTCACATGATTTTGTGAGACTCAGCTGCCTCGAAAGGTCAGGAAAATATATAAAAGTAGAGTTGAAGGTTGGTATATGGTATATCACTAGGAACTCTATACCTGAAATCACACCACTCAGTGGTGTGTGTAAGCATTACTTAAACATGCATCTATTTAATCCACACCAACTGCACCATCAGTTCTACAGTTCCTGAAGTGCTGATTGGATAACAGCCACACAATCTGTCTTTACCAGGCTAACTAATCCTAGTAAATATGAAATCTTCATTTGGGAATGATAAAGAATGTAAGTATTTTGTTTAAATCATTTGACTAAAAACCATTTCAGGTAGGCTCCCATCCACCATTGCTCTAATATGCCCATAGTAAAACTTGAACGTGGAAAAGCTGGGGGGCTATTATTGATATAGTTCAGGAGAATTTTGTCACTTTTTACATTGATGTCCAATCAGTATTGACGGTAAATGTAGTCAATTAAAGCAATTGCTAGTGGTTATTGCCGGTGGGGCACACAATCCCCTCACATAGTGTTTTACATCAACAAGTCCCACTCTTACCAGCAAAGGTCTTTCTCCTCAGTCAGCATAGGAGAACAGTGAGAACAGAAACACCACTGGCTTTCTGAGGTACGTTGGCTTTCTGCCAATGCCTCCATTATTCATGTCTCCTCTTTTGTTTGATCCTCATGTGTACACTCCTCTTTGAATGAATACTGTCGACCATCAAAGTGAAATGACACCAGATCGTCCTTATAATAGTCCATGCAATAATCCACCACTGCAATTAACTTTTTGAGTTTCTGTTGAGGACAGTATTACCACAGTGAAATTCAACCTCACATATGCAGAGCAGGAATGATACTACGGCCAAACAGCTAGTGCTGTGGATGTCCTGCTGTGTGGTCGTAATGCCCCTTCTAAAATTATCCACCCAATTATTTGAACTGAACCGATGCAGCAAATAAACAAAGTCATGATGCTGGACATCAACCGTAGCACAAGATTTTTCCCACTCACACATATATAATATATTTCAGTCAGACAACTCAGGTTTGAAATGTTTATTACAGCAGTATAGCATTTTTAAATTTTGCCGTCCAGGCTCTGACCTCATCACTCCCCGCAGATATGTTTACATAGAGATATTGGGGAGTGATGAGCAAATACCTTGAACCCTAGCCGGAGCCTACAGGTGGACGCTCGGGTGGTGGTGAGGCTTACAGCGCAGCAGCAGCAATGAGGATGCAGGGCAACAGCGGCGTTGACAGAGCAGAGGGAGAGCTGGGAAATTGTGCAGTTTAAATAGACCGGCAGATTGAAAGGGTGCACTTGGTTAGTGATTATGGAGTGAGGCATGTCATGTGAGTATATCAGCGCAGCTCGAGAGAAAACAATAACGGTAACAGAGGGGTAGTTATGTTACTTGAGTCAGGTTGCAGTATAATACAGTTACTGTGGATTGTGTTTGCTGCCACAGAAAAGCGGCGTCTACTTACTCCTTACAGTAGTGTGAAAAGCTAATGCCAGCAAGTGTTAATTAGAGCTTTAAGTCAGGCTAAAGACCATTAAAGTGTCCTAAAACCTGACATCTCATTTAATTTAATAAAACATTTTTGGAGCTGGAAAGCACAGGTCAAACATAAATAATCTCTCTTTTGAGTTTTTCTCATAAATCACAAGATAAAACGCAATAACTGCAAACAGTTAAGTAGCTAACTCACCACACAGTAATCAGAGATGGATGAAGTATTTAGGTCCATTAAGTACAAATACTGCTACCAGGGGCATTTCCAGACTTATTTGACTAAGATGGCACAGGTTGGGCACTGACTTATTCAGGGGTGGCATGAAGTATATGTCTCAGCTTTCCAGTCATTCCTAATTTATGTAATCCTGACACTGTTTATGGACCCCAGTATACATTGATATTCAGATACACTGGGTGAAATTAACACATTTATATGATATAAACTGCATGGTTTTTGCCCCAGACTGCATGGGATTAGCATAAAGTTGACATTTGGGTACCCATTCATTCAGATATCTTGAGGTCAGAGGTCAAGGGATTGCTTTGAAAATGGCTATGCAAGTCTTTCCATCGCCAAAGCAAGTTTCCTCTGATGAGACGCCACGGAAAATGAATGATGTGTCTGTTCGGCTCAACATACATATGTGAGCAGACATTTTCTCTGTTAACTGAACAAAAGCAGAGCTAAATGACCGACAGCCATCTCTGTGATGTCCTCCGCATCTCAACCACCAAACTTACTCCTGACCTGCCAGCCATCCTTCAGTCCGAAACGCAGCATCACTGCTCCCACTGAGTGCAACACTGTTCTCATTATAGGTGAGGTAAAAATATAACACACAGTATTCATGTGTTAATAAGCCCAATAACTTCATGAATTCAGTCAATTTATGTTGATAAAATGTTTCTAACAAAAGTCAGTTGATGTGATAACAAGACCAATAACTTATTTGCATAACAAGCTTGAAATATACTAATTCCCCTTTTCCCCTTATTTCCCCCCTTTATACAGGGCTGTGAAGGGGGATCACCATCCTGACTAAGAATCAATCTGAGACTGCTGTTTTGAGAATGAACTGCCACCCTTTTTCTAACAAAATAAATTGATAAATTAAAACCCATTAATAGAAAGATGTGAGTGATGTAGGCTGTTTTTTTCTTTAAGCATATTCAAGTTTAAAACATTATTTATCTACATTTGATTGATTTTGCCAACTTCAATACACTAAAGGTGAGGCGATAAACCTCACTATAGTGAGTGGCCCAGTCCTTCGTATACTTTTCCATATGTGGCCCTCACTGAAAAAAGTTTGGACACCCCTGTACTAATGTAAAGTCCACATATGGGTTTGAGGTCTCTTCCACAAATGGTCCTGTGAGCTGACCCTATGACTGTGACCAACTGCTGACCGGTCATCTCTTACCATAAAAACACGACCCCCTAACAAAACTGTATACATTTACTACCCCTCCTAAAACATTCATCTATCACATGCACAACAACAGTTTTTACTGTGACAGCAGTTTTTGTAGCACCATGTGCCAAACCTTGACTGCTATTTCAGAGATATAGTGTGTTAGACATTGTCTAAGAAAGACATGGAGCTAACATAATAAGCCCACATCTTACACACTCATCTCTAGCCCATCAAATCTCCATTAGGAGCGGCCATCACTGGGCGAAAAAAGGGGGCAAGATAATTGGCTCACATCATACTGCTCATTAGCTCATCAACTGTCCATTAAAGGTGCCATTAGTGCAATCCCTTTAAGCTAAAGGTGTAGCAGCAGAGAGGAAAGCACTCATCATTGTAAGAGGAGCAGGTTATATTACGATGCAAAGAAACTGATCATCTCGCTGCTCTCTGAAGATGCAGTGACATATCTCATGTCAGGAAACAAACAAGTTTTGGAACTGTTTTCCAGGTATTCTGGTCTAAAACAAATTATGATTTGGTTCACTGAGGTGGGCTACATACAAAATCACTATGTTATTGTGGACTTGAAAGACCTTTATACAATTAACTATAATAACAGATCAGTTCAGAAAGATGGATCTTACAAAAGGGGACAGGAATATCTTTTAAAACACTTTGTGGAAAAATGTCCCCTGTGAACTTAAACTTTTGATGTCTCTTAAGTACAGAGTCTCTTCATTTCTTAACAAAATACTTGATTGTCATGCTCATGATTATGCAACAATAATTATGAATATGGTGGGTTAAAATTATTTAGTCTGGAGGGTGTATGCCTATTTTTAAAGTGTCCTTATACCTAACTAAATACTGGTACTCATGTAAGCTACTGGACAGTGTCAGTAGCTCAGATAAGGCTGTATGCTTGTTGTGCTCATTGTCTACTATTAACATGTTTTGTGAGATACATTGATTTGAAACATCTGCTTCTTGGAATTATTCAGAGAGGTAGTTTATTTCCCAGTTTTCTATCAGAAAAAAAGAAAGAAGTTTAGGAGAATAATATGAAATGTTTCTGCATGAGGCACATTGATGAACAAGTAAAGAAACAACACATGTCTTCTCTGTGTGAAGAAAACCTTAAATATTCTGAATTGGTGATCCAAAAAACAAGTTAATTTCTTTATCGATTAGTGCATGTTTAACAGACAACTACAGGGTAGAACCATAACTCTATATTCTAGAGTTGGGCGATTCCTGCGCTGCATGTCGAAGTGCCCTTGAGCAAGACACTGAAATTGCTGTGTATGAGTGTGTATTCCGTTCTGGTGAGCAGTTGGCACCTTGCATGGTAGCCACTGCCATCACTGTATGAATGCATGCATGGTAGCCACTGCCATCACTGTATGAATGTGTGTGAATGGGGTGAGTGTGGCATGTAGTGTACAGCGCATTGAGTGGTCGAAAGACTCAAGAGGCGCTATATAAGTACAGTCCATTTACCATTACTATTACTAGCACACAGATCCATGTACCTGCGTTGTCACTGTACCATTAAATACCATTAGAATCCATAAAGCCTCCAAGCAATAAAACATAATTAAAATAAGATCTAGCACTCTTTTTAGTGATACCAGGTTGAAGTGCTGACATGCTCAGATACATTAATCAAATGTCGTATGTTATAATTTAGTTTAGAGTTCCACAAGGTTCTGTGCTTGGACCAATTCTGTTCACCTTATATATGCTTCCCTTAGGCAACATTATTAGGAATCACTCCATTAACTTTAATTGTTATGCAGATGATACCCAGTTATCATGGCAGCCACTGCCATCAGTGTATGAATGTGTGTGAATGGTGTGAGTGTGGTATGTAGTGTACAGCACATTGAGTGGTCGAAAGACTAGAAAGGCACTTTATAAGTGCAGTCCATTTACCATTTACCATATGTGACTACTTAAGTAGTATATATATCTGAAAGATTAACAGACACTAATAACTCATGAGTTCTCTAGTCCTGGGTCATTTAATAATATTTTGGTCAAAATGTCATTTAAGTTTCTTTTATTAAATATTCACACTTTTACTTATTCCTCATAAGTATTAGCATTTAGTGCTTAACATCTTTTAGGCCACCAGAGGGCAGTGAATTAAAATGTATTGTAAGGAAGTGATCTGAAGGCATATGCACTTCATTATATTATATACCATTAACATATTTTTTCATATGTGCTTCCCATCATCCGCAATCATGCAATATGGAGAAAATATTTAGGGTTGTAAGGCTCAGTTTGTTCCACAGTGCGATGAAGGAATGGGCTCTGATGCTATATTTACAGCGAGACAATCACTAATATCTGGTTGTATTAGTTGCTTTTGTATTGGGCAATGTTGTCAATGAGCAATATTGAATTTTGAATTTAGTTTTATTTTGTAGTATTTTAATTTGTGAGCTATTTAATTTGCTGGATTCTTTCAAAATAGACATACACCTGTCCGGTTATTTTACCCATCAACAGCTTTTAATAGAACATTTTTAAATAACAGTGTATGTCTATTATAATATATAAGATTACATATACTCTAAAAGAGGTTTTTATCCATATTGCTTCTTTGCAAAGCAATCAATTGGCCAATCATATAGGCTACTTTTCTATCAGATAAAATACCTTGTAGTGTACCATGTAGCATTATAATACCTAAAAGAGCAGTGTGTAGGATTTAGTGGCATCCCAACAAGTTCATCAAGTTATTCAGGCCTGTGAAAGTTTTTTATAAAAAGTTCTTATAATGTGATATGTTAACAAGTGTAGAACATCTGCCTGCAGCATTAGGAGGATGTTTCGGTAATGTTATTGAGGTTACAGATTATGGAATATTGTCTTATGTCAACATAACATATGGAATATGTCAAAAAAATTTAGGGTTATGTCATAATATTCTGAAAACGATTAGAAGAACATTACTAGAACACTGCATGTTAACATTCTCAGAATGATTTCCGTTTTTTTGTAAACAGTTTGAGAATATTAGGGCATCATGTTCTTAACGTTCATAATGTTATTACTCAGTCCCTCCAGAAAAACGCGATTATGCGATCTCATAATTCAATGCATAATCAGCCAAAGTCTGCATATTTATGTGGGGGCCGCTTTTTTTCGAATACGACGCACTTTCACCGCATAAATTGTTGAATATCCGCGCAAAATATGCCGGGCTTGCATTCATAATCCCCGCATTTTTATTGCAAAAAAGTTACATATATCTTAGCAGAAAGTTGAACAATGTTGCGTTTACTTCACACAAAAGCAGCCATTTTCCCCTGTTGCCATGGAAACATTATGAAGTGACTTAATTACGTGACGTGAACATCAACGAAAAGCTGGAAAACCTGCGATGGATGGACGTTGAGGGAGAGGGGATGGAGGATGAGGATGGCGAATGATTGGCCAGGGTTAGAGGCTACGCAGTTATAGTTTTCATTTTCACAGTGGACTGTTGTAGATTCATTCAGGAGTTGATGCAACTTTACAGTTGTAAGATTGCACTTTTTTGTTACCAGTGGATTAAATCATACTAGTTTCAAAAACCTTACAGTTGTAAGTATATTAGTAGTATGTAAATTTACGTTACAGTAAGAGATTGCACTTTGTGCATTGGAAGCACTTATTTTAACAGAATATGTCTGTTTTGTATAGCTACCTCTGTAAAACAGGAAGCACACATTTTATTTTTTTATATTTTATTTATTAATTTTTCTTTCAAGTTGTAGCATATTCCTTTTGTAAAGCTACAGAACTTGTTTGACTCATCAATGCTTTGTAAGTTTGAGCCATGTGTTTATTAAGGTCTGAAATAAAACAAGATGAGAACTTAAATATTCCCAGCACTTTCTGTGATGTAGTATGTTTGCTTATCTTAGGAAGTAATAAGAAATGACTCTTTACATTAAGGTAGTAGCCTAGTGAGAACAGGCTGTTGGGGGAATCACTTATTTTTCTCTTTTTCATCAAACCGCAGTTTTTGCAAGTTCCCGCAATTTTTGCAAGTTCCCATAATTTCATCGCATAAAATTGCATAAATATCCCGCCTATTCCATCGCATTTTTTAAGAAAACGTACCGAATAATCAAGGATTTTTGCCACAATTTTTGCAACAATGACAAAAAAAACTCTGCATTTTTCTGGAAGGACTGATTACTAAACTTTTGAAGAACCTCTAAGAACATTTTGGGATGCAAATAAAAACTTCCTGCTGAAAACCTTTTTTAGTTTAAACAACATCAGTGTCTCAGGACAGACGGTGTGGTCTTGCTAGCTTATCTATTGAAAAGGATGTTGCATACAAGATGAATCACACTTGAACCAGAAAAGTGACTTTCACATAATTAATGCCACTTAGCCTATGGTGAGTATATCATTTATTTACACATGAGGCGATTTCTCTGCTTCCATATTAAAAGGTCCCAGTTTCCATTGGCTTTAAGTGAAAGTGATAAAATTAGACTACCATAAACACAGCTGTTGTGTGTGCATAATGTTACTGATTGAACGTGTTTAAGTAGTTTGCTTAAGGTGAGCATATGATGTATGATGCTGTTTACTCCAAAAGTGTTCCAAAATGCCAACTTGTCTAGAGGTCAGTGATCACTGCAGTGAAATCATATTTGCTATTGTGTTGGAGCGGAAACACCTCTCCCACTCAGTGTTTTTGATCTTTTGTCCAATCAAATGTTCTCCTCGGCACATTACCCAGGCACATTTTTACAGATGAAATGCGATTAGGCCTGTCTGCGTGGTAAGCGCTGGTACCAGCATGATTTTCACTTTTTGGCCTCTTTTACAGTTCTCCTCGTTTTATTTAAACCTGTTTGTGTTCGGCTGCTTAGTGACACACAGAAAAAAAAAAAAAGATCAATGCAATATCAACTTGCAAACAGCTACTGCAAAGCATAATTAAGGAGCAGATTTTAGACAGAAGGGGGAAGGTTTTTGAAGGGTCGACAGGAAGAATTTGTTCACTCTAGTCATATGTGACAACCCCACCAATCTTATTTTAAAGTTTGATTTGATTATCTTTAACTTTAGAGTCAATGGTAAAATCAACCATCTTTCCTCAATTCCTGGAAAGCACTGCTCTGCCAGGAGTGAAAAGTTGTGCTGTCTTCTAGCACTAAAATAGTACAAATTCTTCTTCAGCCCCCATTACTTCCACTAGACAACACAGCAAAAAAATCAATCCACATCAATAAGTAAACAACAAGCGCGGTGTGAAAGTAGAAAACCCTGTTAGTTTCTGCCCTCAGCCTGGCAGGGCTTTTCCCCGGTGCATTGCCTGCTTCTACCCTCAAAAACCCTCTAACCTCCAGGATTTCCCAGCTGATATTACAGCTGCCTCTATCTTCACTGTAGTCGCACAGGATTGGAATGTCAGCTAAGTTGCCAACACTGTAAAAGCCTGTCGGTGAAATGAGAATCCGTCTTGCATTAGGAATGCAGCAGCCACTGCACAATTATGCCCTGAAAGCTAAAATAAGCAGAATTGTACATTGGAGGCCCCAGATGACAGAAAATCTCATAATCCAGAGATCCTACAGTGGCACCGATATGAAACTTAAAACCTAGGCGCAGATTGAAGGAGTTAAAATCCTGATTGATTTAAAGCTCTGCTCATTACGCACATTAGGAGAAGTTACAGTGATTATCTGCTCTTACCAACATACTCAAGACAAGATTATAAAATCATGGTGCACCATGGTCTATTCAAAAACACGTCCTCTTACCAAAACAACTGAATATGTCAATTGCCAATTACTAGACCTTCGTTGTCAGATGATTTACATTGTGAAACGGTCACAGTTTGGTTAGTTTTAAGCACCAAAACTACTTAGGTTCAGGAAAAGATCATAGTTTGGGTTAAAATAAGTCAGTTATGTAGTTAGTTAGTTAGTAGGTAACTTTTATAAAAATGTATATAGTATTTGTTGAAACTGTCACTATATCCTGATGAGACATAAGATAAGATAAATCCTACCTCTCAGGCCGCACTCAGTTCATCCAACTCCAATCCCACCCGTCCCCCGTCACCACTGATGCCCCAGGGCTCTGTCCTGGGGCCCCTTCTCTTCATCATCTGCCTCCTTCCCCTTGGCAATATCTTCCGTACATACAACATCCATTTTCACTGCTACGCGGATGACACCCAGCTCTACCTCTCCAGCAAACCCAATTCCACTTTCCCACCTTCCTCCCTTACTGACTGCTTCACCGAGCTTAAATCCTGGTTCTCCTCCAACTTCCTCAAACTAAACAGTGATAAAAACAGAATTTTTTCTTATTGGCACTAAATCAACCCTCTCAAAAGCTGACAGTTTTTCCCTGACCATCGACCACTCCTCTGTCTCCCCCTCCCCTCAGGTTAAGAGTCCGGGTGTCATCCTTGACAGCACATTATCTTTCCAATCCCATATCAACAACATCACGCGGTCTGCATATTTCCACCGACGCAATATTAATCGCCTCTGCCCCTCCCTTTCTCCCCACTCCACTGCCATTCTTGTACACAGCCTTGTCACCTCCTGCATCGACTACTGCAACTCCCTTCTCTTCGGCCTACCTCACAAGTACCTCCATAAACTTCAACTGGTTCAGAACTCTGCAGCTCGAATCATCACCAGAACCCCCTCCATCCACCACATCACCCCTGTTCTGCAGCAACTCCACTGGCTCCCGGTCAAACTCCGCATAAACTCTAAAATCCTCCTGTTTACGTTTAAGGCCATCCACAACCTTTCCCCTCCTTATCTGCCCGAACTACTCCACATCGCATCCCCTTCCCGTTCCCTCAGATCTGCCTCCTCTGTCCACCTCTCTGTCCCTCCCGCCGTCCTCGTCACCATGGGGAGCAGGGCTTTCAGCCGCTCTGCCCCCCAACTCTGGAACTCACTCCCACCGGACCTCAGGAACCTGGACTCTCACACTTCAAATCAAGACTAAAAACTCACCTATTCAGAACTGCATACCCCACTTACCTATCTACATTGTCTTTTCTTATCTGTTTCTTATTTCTTACTGTTTTTATTTTTTATGTGTTGTTCGGTGTCCTCGAGTGCCCAGAGAGGTGCCTTTAAATAAAATGTATTATTATTATCATTATTATTATTATTATTATTATTATTATTATTAATAATAATAATAATAATCTGTGAAAAAATCTGGTTCCTCTGAACTCCTTGTGCTCCTAATGGCATGATTGGAAGCTTGAAGATGGTTGATTGTTGAGTCTCATTCCTATTGTTGGTATTTGACTACATGGGAATAAGAACAGTAGATTCTTGCAAATGCCATTAGGAGCACTAAGAGGAGCCAGAGGAACCTTTACACATATTATCTGTCTCATGTTTTACTGTCAGGATATAGTGAAAGTTACTTACCTTCTGCAGCTTTAACTTAAGTATGTCACCATACATGACATAAGCTAATTTAAAATCTGTGTGTGTTAGACCTGTCCAACCAACCCAACCTCCTGCCTGTGCAAGCTTTCTTGCTCCTCCTTTGCTCCTGTCATAGTTACTACAGCCACTTGAAGTTGCAATGCGCCGCTAGCGCAGACAGGCTAGGTTATCAGGGGCAGATCTAGAGGGGTGGCATAAAAAAGTGTCTGGCCACCCCCAGCTGCCACCTTGGTTTAGTGTCAAATGCTCTTAAATAAAAATTAAAAAATGTTAAAAACAGAAATGAATGATCTGTAATGGCCACATTTTAGACTAAGTGATATCCTTCAGTTTAATCAAAAAATGCGAAAGAAATGTCTAAAGAGCTAAAATTAAATTATTTATTTATTTCTATTGCTTTACTATTGTGCCACAATAGTGTCATGTTTATAAGTTTTTTTTTCAAACAATATTGATATTTATATGATTGTGATGAAGTCAGCATATATTTCTGCCAAGTCTCCATTCCACCCTCTGGCCACCCTATGAATATTTCTCTGGGTCTGCTCCTGTAGGTTATAAAGGTGCTAATTAAGTGGAAGTTATCACCAATATACATCATAGCTCTCTCTACCTCACCGACAAGTGCTTTTGCTTCTAAATTCTCCGTTCTGGACACATTTCCACCTGCCTATCTTCGGATGTATAAGTGTCTCCGACCTCATGATTTCTCTTCATTAGTCTCTGCTACAGTCCACTCATTGACAGTTGGTCGAGACACCCAGACACTATATGCCACTCAGGTTTTAAATGATTAGAGCAGAGTAAAAATCTTACTTGTAAGTGCTCATGTTACCAGACATCACAATCCCTTACTTTGTTGTACCTGAATTTGACCCATCCAATCAATTTAAACTAGAGAATGGTTGTCTCAGTTTTGAGTTTGATCATGTGGTTTTACATTCAGAGGATTATCACTCCATAACTATGGGACTTGTTGTTAAATTCTGATTTTGGAAACCATCAGGGATTCTCTGTTCCTATTCAGATGGAAAGCGAAACTCACTGGAATGCAACAATAGCTCCTCATAATACAAACACACGCTTCAGTGGCTGCATTCATCGTTTATGTTTGAATGGAACAAAACCTGTGGGAAAGGCACAGCGGCCTCTCACGAGTGCTCACTTTGATATCTGACTTCCTCAAAGCTTTGTATCCCCCATACAGCATGTGCTTGGCTTACAAATGATGTTAGCATTGAGCTGGACTCATTTGGGGCATAAAGCGACAAGATAAATAAAGATAAATCATGTTTTTTTTTTTTTAGGAATATCAATCCAGATTCTTCCTTCTCCTTGTCACAAAGACAGTTGAATATCTGACTGTCTTTGGTTTCTATATTTCTTGTATGTGTGTTTATGGTTATAGGGTTTCCTCAGATTTTTCTGTCTTAAGCCATATTTGCATGTACCCCCTTGAAATGATTCGTTTCACTATCAGAATTTGAGCCACAGTTAAATAATTTTGTCCCTATTCATGTTAACAGAGGGGTAAACTTAAGTTAGTGGCTTGGCCAGTGAGTCTCTATTGCACAATGCAGAAGCAAATAAAAATTTTTGGCTTCATTCACCACTAAGCTGCTTCCATAAGAAGGAACAGTGACCTGCCTCCATTGCTGTATCCAGTTCTCCCTTAATACATACATGGTTAAACCCTGTTTGAGACTGTATTTCACTGTAAATGAGTTTGTATCCATCTGGTAAGCTGGTTTTCACATTCTTTATATCAACAGAAGTATAAATTGTGTGCTGAACTGACAAATTCATCTTACATGAGAAGGAGCACTTACAAATACAGATACATACCTCAAACATAAGAATTCAAGAGAGTATTTCCAGCTGTATTTTGGTGAAGGCACTTAAGCAGTAATTAGATGGCTAATTATTTTAATTATTTAAATGAGGGCCCCATAGTACTAGTCTATGCAAATGAGGCTCTTATGCGTGCCTCCTTAATAGAAAGACAATTCTGTATAAAGTGCCGTACAGTATCTTGAGAGCACATGTTTGTAGCTTCTTGGGTCCAGCGGGAATGAAAAGTACTAAATCTGACAGCTGAAATGCCTTTTTCTATTCTGAATTAGAGAGGAGAACATTACTATGTAATTATTCAACTTAATATCTCCCCGGACGATTCATGCTGACGTCAGATGTGACAACAGGCCAGATACATTGCTACTGTTATCTCCCATATGTTCAGTGTTGATCACAGAAGCCATCGGAGAGTTGATGTACTCTGAAATAGGGCAGAAGCTCTGGGAATCAAACTGTTTCTCCTCCTGGTTCTAGCTTGCGCTTCTGCATCTGCCTCTGTCTAATATTAGCATCTCCTATAGGTTGAGTTTCCATCCCAAAAGCCATCAGAGATTTTGTTGTTTACATTTAGATGGAGTCATTCCTCAAGGGGTGATACGCAAGTTTTCCAGCCCCTCCACCCTCTGCGCTATCAGCATCTCAATTTACTGAACAAACTTTTCAGTCTCTGCAGGGAGATCACTGTAGGTCATAGATCAAAAACAAACTGCACGTCAGTATAAATATGTCACAATATATGAGCTCTGCCATGATACAGATGTGTATTTGAGTATATTCCAGAGAATGTGCTCTCTAACTGTACCTTTGAAAAACCTTCACCAGTCAACTTTTGTTTGTTGTTTACATAAAAACAACCCCATTTATATGCCTGGTATATGACAGTGTGTACTAGTGAAACATGTAGATATACGTTGGCATCACTATGGCTACAGTGAAATGCAAAGACTAGACACTGGGATCAATGATTCTGCTCTGTTTATTTTACTGAAGAAAAATGTAGATTTTAATATCTTGAAGATTAACAGCACCACAATAATGTCACAGTCAATGTCAAGGTGCTGTATTGATGTTATATAAGGATGAATCTTATGCTGTACAGATTGTAAAAGATTAGTCATTTGCGATATTGGACTATATAAATAATTCACTATTTATTTATTTAAACAGAAGCAGCATTTCTTATATAAAATAATGTGTATGTTTATCAATTCATACTTTTTTTTTAAGAAATCAATTGTGTAGTGAAAAGACTATAGTGAAAATATCTCTTTGTAAACTTTTGAAGGGCAAAAGTCAGTAAACCCTTAGCTGCTTAAAACAAGCAAGTAAATACAATCAGGTGGCACAAAATTGTTAAATTGCTAAATTAAGCATTGAAATTAGAGATTTTATCGGGGAGAAATTGTGCATCACTGATTGATCAGATCAAACCAGGTCAGTGAATCCATACCGGTCGTGGTGAGAGTAGGGCTGCACTAAAATAGCAATATTGCCAATACAAGTGTAATATGCAAATAGCAGAAGCTGCAGTATTGTTTGGTAAAAGTAAAATGTGACAAACAGCATTATAATGAAGTACTGTAATTCATTATTTAATTTAGAAACAAAAACCATCTGTATTTTTAAAAATGTTAAAGTTAAAAAGGGTTAATAATTTAGCATTTTTAATTGCAACTAAGCACCCAAATAATGAAAAATCTGGTTCTCAGCTCACTGTTTAAAATAGCAGTCAAAACAAAACTCACATTTGTTTTTCTAAAGGAAGAAAATAATATTATGTCCAAAGATTATAGGTCAGCAAAACGTTTTTAGTTTATTTCAGAACTTAAAAGTTGTTTTATGTATAACAGTATGCTGAAGAGGCCCCCAGATAGTTTTTTTCAGTGAAAATTAAATTGGTGATGCGAAAATGATCATTCTCACACTCATTGTGAATTATATTGCATATCTGTCAAAATAATAAAATATGACCTTTTTATCATATTGTTCAGTCCTAACTGAGAGGTAAATACATCAAAAATTCTGAGCTCCATTGGTCCTCCGTGCAGACTTACAGTTCACAAACTTTTGAGCAGCATTGAATGACGACAACTCACAACAGACCTAATCAGCTTCTTTATACAATGGAAGAAGTTCATTCTGCTGTTACTTTTACATGGCTCCAACAACGCTATACATTTCACTTTTCTTTTGTGGGTAGGTTTGTATGTTGCATGCATACTTCATTTCTGAGTACACTTTAAATAAATAACCAGTTTATTTCATGAATAAAATTTTGTTTTTGTGTTCTGTACAGCGGGAAACTTAATTCTATACATCAGCTAAAGCAACAGTAGCACAGTTCATGGATCACGTGGGTGCAATGTGATTACTTGCTTTGACAAATGTGTGCGAGCGTGTGGATGAATGCTGCAGGTTGCGTTGGAGCAAACAGGATATTGTATCAAGATAATGTACGACCGGTAAAGGAATATAGTAGGAAGGTTTTCTATGTTTTAAACATGAGTTCTGCTCAGAAGAGGGAAAACATCCTTTTCCATATGTTAGCTGTTTAGTAAAGCATTGTGCTCTTCTGCAATATTTAGTGTAAACAGGTTGCTTCTCTTTTTCTCATTTATTCTAAATATATTTTCCTCTGGTGTGCCTTTACAATAAATCTTTCATAAACCTCACCATCTCCCTCTGACATTCAGCCCCCCAGTATCTACAGGTATGTACTGTACTGTGAATAGCCTGCAGCACATATTATATACCCTGTACCAGGGGTTTTCAAAGTCCAACACTGTGGGCCGCCCCTCAGACAAAATCAACACAATCGTGTTATCAAAGAGACCGCTTGGGGGCTTCAGGACCCGCCTGATCAACACAAGATAATTATCACAGTAAATAAAGTCAAACACTTATTGATTTTGAAGATGATTGAAGTTATCAGCTCTACATAGCCTACAGCTTCCTATTTTAGCAGGATAATAAAGCATTCACTGCTTTACTTCCACCCGAAAACTCATATACACTACAGTTCTAAAATCACTTGCCACAAAAGTTTGATCTGATATAGTCAGATGGCTGAGAGGACTACTTTTTGAATGGTCCTTGATGCTTTGAGGTTGTTGAAGGTCCTCTTCACAAATTTTTATGAAGGGTTTTCCAAAAAAGTCATATTTTGTACATAAAGAACAAAATGCTTTACAATGGTTAAACCAGAGGGCAAAAAGAGACAATGACACATCAGAGGAACAGTTAAATAATAATAACAAATCACGAGTCATTGGTTAAAGAAAGTGGAAGCTTAGTATCAAAATCTGTGCAGATTTAAACAAGAACAGTTCCTGTTTCAGTGTCGAGTGCACAATAATGTCTATAACAGGTATGTTGGTTTAGCAAAGCTTTTCTTAAAACTTCAAAATAGAAACACAAGGTTGATCTAGGGTTAGCACTATTGAATATCAGCTGAACATACTATAGACCGACAGATCACACCGGTTCAATCTGACCACTCAGCAGACTGCAGAGGGCCCAAAGAAGTAAAGGCTCAGTAATGATCAAGAAGAAAATCACATAAAAGGATGCAGATGCCTTTTACTATTTGTGCAAATATATATCCACCTTACAAAATCTGCCTTCGGATCCATATTTGTGACCCAGGTTTTGCACTGTGACAATAATATTAAGCGGATTTGTGTGAAACATCAAGATTTTGAAAATATTAGTAGTGCTGGTCACTGGGGTTGTGCCTGTTGGCTGTGGATCTAAAACTCCAACTGCTGGCTCACGTCCTGAAGTTCTGTGGAGCCAAAGTGAGTGTGGCATATTCTACAGATATCCATGCATTGTGCAACACCCTCTGTTGATGACACATCATTGATTAATTCAATTCAATTCAGTTTTATTTGTATAGCGCCAATTCATAACAGAAGTTATCTCAGGACACTTTTCAAATAGAGCAGGTCTAGACCGAACTCTTTATAACATTATTTACAGAGACCCAACAGTACCACCATGAGCAAGACCTTGGAGACAGGGGCAAGGAAGAACTGCCTGTTAAGAGGCAGAAACCTAGGACAGATCCTTCGGCTCTAGGCGGGTGGTCGCCTTCCTTGACCAGTTGGGGTGAGAGAGAGAGCGAGAGACAGAGAGAGACAGAGACAGACAGACAGACAGACAGACAGACAGACAGACAGACAGAGGTGCATAGCAACAACAGTAGCAACAACTACATTAATAGTAGTGACTGATGATGATGAACATGAAGAAGATTACAAGATTACAAATGGTTCCACTCAAAACTGTTGGAAAGGTGGGGACTCAAGAGTCTTAAAGAGAACCGGTTGAACTAATTCGGTTGAAAAACTATTACAGAACAACAGTCCAGGAACAGCTTTTTACTGTTACTTTACTGTTAACTGTTAATTCCTGACAGCAGACAAAAGGGCAAACAAAGCAAACAAGCTTTAAATACTTTCTGGTCAAACAACCAAGCTAACAGCAGGGGGAAATAGGTAGTAAAGCGATCAAAAACAATAGTAACATTTGCCTTTTAATTTAGGCTTTTAATTGTACAATAACTGTACTACATAATATTCAGGCTATAGTTAGTTTTAGTAAGACAAGAGGGAAACAAAATAGAGAAAAGAAAACTGATCGCTTTCTCTCTCCCACAATATGGACTATACCAACATCTGGCAGAGCAAGGGGCGCGTGTTCATGAAAGCACCTCCTCAAACCAGGAAGTCAACCTAAGAGAAGACAAAGCAAAGAAGAAACCAAAAAAACATACTGAATTTGGATGTGTAAAACTTCTTAAAACCTCTTTAATTATTATACACTTGGCCCCTTTATTAAGCACACCTGTACAATCTAATGCAGTCCTATACGACTGCCCTGCTGAACACATGCAATATCATCCAAGGGTTTTTATATAGGGTTTTTTATAGTTTTAATAGGCATCAGTGGAGCAGTATTTCTTTAATCTAATTATTATAACTACTCTAAAACATATAATCTATTCTGACTGTATGCTATTCAGGCTTTTATGTTCTTCAAATTTCAAATGTGCGTTTCCTCGAGTCAGACAAAAATAATTTTCTGAAGCTATGAAAACAAGATCACTTGATTTGTCTTTGTAAGAGTGCTCTCAACCATTCATAAAATTATCTCTTATCTAAGAAAACAACAAAAATAACAAAACATTGGTGAATCCCAGAATTCAATTCTAACATAATAAGAACAAGTTGTGGATATGAACAAAAATAAAAATGTGTTCGTATATCTCTACTTTCACGAGGCCCATTATATTCCATTTCTATAGATCCTCCAGTTTCTAACAAATGTGAACATTATAAGTCTCATAAAAGTAGACTAGACCAGACAGTTTTACTGGACTGCATTAGTCTGCACAGGTGTGCCTAATACAGTGGACACTGAGTGTACATCAGTGCCTAATTTTCATGCAAGAGTCAAACCCTTCTGCTGTGTTTAAAGCTGCAGTAGGTTGTTTTTTTTTTTTTTTTATAAAAATAACTTTTTATCATATTTGTTGAAACTTTCACTATATCCTGACAGTAGTACATGAGGCATAATCTGGAAAAATCAGGTTCCTCCAGCTCCTCCTCGTGCTCCTAATGGTATTTGCAAAAATCCCCCGGCCTGAATGAAAACTACCAATCAGAGCAAAGTAAGGTTAGGTTTGTTGCTTCTCATTCCCAGTATCCATTCTTAACAACCTTGACGAACAATCAGCTATCTTCAAGCCACAAAACATCTTTCTGTCTTTCTTGGCTGTGATTGATTGTTTTCATTCAGGCTTAGTGGATTCTTGCAAATGCCGTTATGAGGAGCCAGAGGAACCTGATTTTACAGATTATCTATCTATCTGTCAGGATATAGTGAAAGTTTCAGCAAATATGATAAAAAGCTTTAAGTCTAATGTACAGTAAATGATAAGAAATGCAAAACAGGACTCACACAGTTTTAGCTACAGCGAACACAAAGAAAGCCCACATTAAAAATAATATAGGCCATCATATGGACCTTCTTCTGCTGTACATCATGATAGCAATCTTTCATTTTAATAGATTATGAAATGGAACCAGTTCTATTTAAATTACTGTGTGTTTATCTTCGCATTAATCTGTGTGTTGATGATGATGGGGCGGTTTCAGCAGTGCTGTGGTAATCACTGAATGTCATTTAGCTTTGGGATTTGGTCTCTACTTTGCCAGTCCGGTCCTATCAGTCAACATCTAGAGGGAAAATCTTTCATACATATTTATAGTCTGTGATTTTGATCCTGACAAGAAATGATTAGATGATTATAAATGGGGAAGATTATAAAAGTGATGATGATTGATAGCTGGGGAACGCGCAGAGGTTTCAAAACATTGATAGTATAATCATGTACACACTAATTATTAGCCATAGCCTTAACCCATTACAGAGCCTAAATGTCATATCTGTTCTAATATTATCTTGGTAACAATCCTCGAGCAGCTTTGTGTACATGAGGGAAAAAGCCAAAACTCTAAATGTCTAGAACTCTAGCTCTCTCATGACATATCAAGCTCCAGACTCCTTAATTAATGTTTTTAACACCCACATTAAGGCATCAAGATGCAATTAATTGGTTAAGATTCATCTGCATTACTCCACAGCTCAGTGACTTCCAACTTATTTTTTTTCCCTCCTACGCACATTTAGCAGCTTCAGGCCTGTTTTGTGAAGTCACTGGGCACACTGGAAGTAAGATCAGTTAAAGACGTGGGCGCAAAATAAGAAACGGTGACACTTTCTAGTGTGTTCAACATATGTGCTGTACTTAAAGATGTTCCATGGATGTGGGTGGAAAATGTCTGCATATTGCCAGGCCTGCATGGCCTTACATTATACAGCATAATATATATTATTCACGGGGCAATCCTGTCTCCTAGAAATTACATTTGTAACTAAATTGTTTTCATAATAATGTTGTGGTGACATTGCAGTACCTGCCAGGATTATGTTCAGAGACATTTTTGAAACACTACATGTATGTAACGCAGTGGAGTTGCAAGGAGGTGTTTGGGGTGCTTGGTGGGTGTTCAAAGTGCACACCACAGTTTTGGGTTTGCAGCCAGACTCCTGCAACAAAGATACGTTTCTTAAGGTTTGGGACAGATCATCATTTTGATGTAAATAAAGAACTTTTGTCTCAAGTCACTGCTGACTTTTGAATAATGCTGTAGTCACTACTGGAAAGTATTGCAAGATTACCTATTTAGGCGGAAAACAAATTAAATATGTTGTCAGTGAACATATTACTGATATAACATTTTTGCGATGTGCCAGGTACGTTAATTAACAACATCTCCTTATGTTCATAGAAAACATAATTCTGGATTCCAAGATGGTCCAAGTGGTGCATCAGAGATTTCAGACTCAGAATCAGCACCAAGAATGACCTCCTCATCTTCTTTGTCCTATTCTTCATGCAGCATCTGTATTAGGCCTGCAGGGGCAGTAAAACAACAACAGACAGCAGCAATAGCAATAAGAAAATGGTTTAATGGACTATCAAAAGGTTCACTTAAACATAAACAATGTGTATAACATTAATATGTGTCATGGTAAATAAAGTGTCTAAATTCAACCTTTATCATTATTAATAATCGGTTATTATCAATATTGACTGAAATTAAAAATGTTATTGTGATGCAGTTTTCAGCTATATCGCCCAGCCCATTAACACTAAATAAAATCAAAAGCACAATGTTTTCATATACAGCTGATTTAGTACATACCGTTCTATTTCAAGTTTTATTTTGTTGACCCATGTGTGTAAAAATGTATGTAATTACAAAACCTATGTTTGTTAATAAAGTAAGAAAGAAAAAATAAAAATGATAATTTTGGGTTATCAAAAAAACTAATTTGTGTTTACCAATAACAGGATAATCAAGGAATACCTGGAATACTGAATGATAAAGTGCATTTATTGCAAAGATATAGAAAATAAAACTGATCCGGGGCACTTTGGAACCATTTTGCAGTTTGAAAACAGTATATTGAGAAAAACTAAAAAATAAAAGAATTGCACTTGCCATGCCTGGGAGCCATAGAGCTTACAAAAATAGCTTTCCTTCAAGCAATATGTGGTTTGTAGACCAAGCTAAGAACAGCTGAGGCCATTATTGTCAAGGATGCTTAAAACAGTAATATCAGAACAGTTTGTGCCCTACTACTCAGTGTTCTAATGAGCACAAAACTTAAAAGCTTCATTTAAACCAGGATCAAAATGCAAAGTAACAAAACAGTGAAACAGGAAGACATTCTCTTAATTAGTGTTTTTTATACAAAACGTCATTCTTGTGGATGGTTTAAATACAACATGATTGTTTTAAAGGATTTTTTTAAGAGGTTTTAATTAAAGTTGCCAATCAGTAATTAGAACAAGTTCCTTTCAATTATGGTCCATGTCTTAAGGGTGTAATAATTAAAAAGCTCAATATGTTTCTTTCACATACTTTTACCTACTTTTAACTTTCTTTTCTTTCCAGGGTAAATATGGCAATATGCATGTACAATGTAAGTTCACGTTGAAGCACCACATTTACTTGGCACTTACCTTGCATTTTCTCATTTCCATCTATAGAAAAAGAAACACCCACGTTCATATCTATATATCTATAAGAGGTTACTGCCAGGTTCACTATTCGCTATAGACTTGCCTTCCTGCTCCAGCTCAGGAAGCTCAACCTGCCTAAGGAACTGCCGATCCAGTTCTACACCGCCATCATTCTGTCTGTTTTCTGTTCATCCATCACTGTCTGGTTTGGATCGGCCACCAAACAGGACAGGAACAGACTACAGCGGACAGTCAGGACTGCAGAGAGGATCATTGGTGCCAACATGTCCCCCGTTCAGGACCTTTACCTGTCCAGAGTCAGGAAGGTGGGCAGGTAACATTACTGCAGATCCATCTCACCCTGGACACAACCTGTTCCAACTCCTCCCCTCTGGTAGGCGCTAAAGAGCACTGTACGCCAAAACAAAGAGACACAGCAGCAGTTCCTAACCACAGACCATCATTGTCTACTGTCTACAGATGTTTGTTTATAGATATATATATCTGTACATTTAAGTCTATGTCTTTTTTGTTGAACTTGTTCTGTTTATTTATACTGTTAGTCTGTGTTTGTACATTGAGAGCAACGTAAAACCGGAGTCAAATTCCTTGTATGTGCACACCCAGCTCGTGCTTGGGAGTGGATGCTGGCAAATGTTGCAGTTAGCGAGCACTGTCACTAATGGTAAATAGACTTTTCTCCCAGCAGTCATAGCAGGGAGGGCACAGGTGCAACCGATAACATCAATGATGCATATTGTTAATGCTCTTCAGGTGTGCCAGTAAGCCATGCCAGGGAATTCACAGTACTCTTGCTCCTCCTCTACATTCGAGCTCTATCAGTAGTTGTATCAAACCTAGATTTACCCATTCCTCACTATGGTGATGACTGCAGTGGTAACTACATTTAGTTTATACATCTGCATATATTCAATAGTTATAGAGTTTATTGTTCATGAGCTTTTAGCCATGCAAGTAGCACGGTCCTAGGCACAATCTAGGGCAATGTCGGTCAATATGATGTTATTGCTTGGTTGGTGCTGCAGGTATCAAAGTCTGGCCAACTCAATCTCGATCAGGGCTCAGCTGTAAGTCATGACGTAAAACCCTCTTTTTATAACTTCAAATAACTAATTAAACTGAACTTATCCAGCATGGCCAAGTACAGTTTCATACAGCCATAAGCATAGCTATAGATGTAACTGGTGTGGCATCATTATCATGTGCTGGCTCGGAATTGTAACTGGCTATTCACTCTGTCAGTCAATTATTCCCTAATGATTCACCACATTGGAAACAACCAAGCATTGCTTGGGCACCTTGTGTGATTTAAGAACATACACGTAAGTCTTGTTTATGAATCACAAGTAACTTTTGGTCATTGTGGTTATGGTGATTTAAAGCCTTATTTCTGAATATGAGGCCTCTAAATCTGCCCCCAGAATTACATCAAAGCATTCATTAAAATGTCCACTGTAGTCTCCGTAATTCCAGACCCAGAAGAGGAAAGATAGATAGCATGGTATGGTGAGGAATTAATTTCAGAATCTTTACTTCTCCAACAACAGACCTGCTAGATTCACACAGGATTTGGGGATCAGATGGCCTCTGTCATTAAATCACAGAACTAGCACTGATACAAGTCCCATGTGAAGAGGGTTTATGACAGGACCATCTCAGAGAGAAGACTGTTTAACAATTCACCTGTTAATGCATTTTTACCTAGCTGCGTGTGTGTGTGTGTGTCTGTGTGTGTGTGTGTGTGTGTGTGTGTGTGTGTGTTTGCCTGGACAAGGAAATGATAGTTTGTGTATGAGTAGAGGAGTAATGTATAAAATGAGGGAAAGGCTGTATGAGATGGAGTTAGGTGTTTGTCAGGCTTTCAGTGAATGCCATGTTTGGCTCAGGACAGCCTTAAAAGGGAAAACCACAGGCCTTCTCTACTATGTGTGTGTGTGTGTGTGTGTGTGTGTGTGTGTGTGTGTGTGTGTGTGTGTGTGTGTGTGTGTGTGTGTGTGTGTGTGTGTGTGTGTGTGTGTGTGTGGTGTCCTTGCAGGGTAGCAGCAGACTGCATTATCATGTATGGCCTGTCTCTGGCTGACCACCAGAATCCCTGATGCCATACTGACACTCTGCAGACAAATCAGTCAGCCATGTAAAAGTCATCCAGCCATTCAGTCGGGGAAAAAACATTCTGCCACTGAGCAGCCATAAAAATACTCAATTTGTCATAAAAACATCTGCTCGATCACCTGGGAAAAAAACAGCCCCCACACCCCCCAAATAGATGTGTAGGGGTAATTACAAGTTCCTTTTTTTTACTCTATGTGCTTATGTGCACAGTGCAAAAAATAATTTGGTCTTCTTTGAATCTCCTGCATTAAGTCGGACGTGCTATACAACAACTCCTCCACTCCTTTATTATCTGCCTTGTTACATAAAGGGAACCCGACTTCCTACTCTGACACTGAACTTTGACATTGGATATGAAATGTGAGGTGGAGAATATTTTCCTTTATGGGTGGTGAGACCAACAGCAAAAAATACTGTGTTGGTAACTGTAAAAAAGAACAACAGAATTAAAGTTTGTAGTCCCTTCATGCTACACACATAGAAAAGAATAATTACACATAAAAAGAAACTGTCCATCCACTGCAAGACATCATTCAACAATGTTTTCAGCAACAAAGCAAAAAGAAATACAGATTAAAACAAAAATGTAGCAAATCTGAAAGAGCTGCTAGCCACCGCATGCGCAGCCATTTCCCAGCCTCATTTTAGACAGTAGCAAGAAAGAAACAGAAGCCATCCTCAAAGCATCAAAAGGACAATGTTACTGTGATGGAAACTAGTACAGTATTATCTGTATCTGTTCAACCAAATTATCTGTATTTTTATCCTTAATAGAAGTAATAAGTTGTTGACTTAAGTCTAAAACTGATACGGGTTGATCAGAAGTTGCTATATTAAAAGATTGTTTTAAGAATTGAGCAATGTTTTGTGGTGAAAGTTCCAAAACCGACAGGTAGCTTAAGTTAATTAGTGTAAGTTAAAGGACCAGTGTGTAGGATTTTGTGACATCTAGCGATGAAAGTGCAGATTGCAACCAACTAAATACCGCTTGCCTTCCAAGGGTGCATAGGAGAAACCACAGTGGTCATGATAAAGGCCCTGTCTAGAGCCAGTGTTTTGTTGTCCGTTCTGGGAATTGTAGAAACATGGTGGTTCAACATGGCAGACTCTATGGAAGAGGATCCACTCCCTCTGTAGATAAAGGTAACAAAAACACAAAGTGATTATACACTAATGAAAACATATCTATGAATATTAAAATAGATTATCACATACTGGACCTTTAACATGGCTTAAAAAAAGTCTTTTTAGGTAATGTTAGATGCTAACTGTCTAACCTGTTGCTGACATCAGTAAGTAGGTGCAGGAGTGAAGTTAGTAGGTTCCCAGTATAAGTAGTCGGAGGCTTGGTCAACATTACAACACAATTTTGCACTGAAGCCAAGAGGGCCCTTAATACCAACTGGACAGTCTGGGTCCCGCGGCTTTATCAAGTGAAGCCCACAGATCAGTTAGGAATATCATGATCTAATGTGAGTTGTTCTTATTATTTTGCCTTGGTTTACGACCACATGATCACCTGTCAGTCCTTCATTGGTGTTTTGACACCTGGCTTTAATGTGTTTGTCTCCTCAGAATACAGTCAGATCATCTGGGACACGCCGAGGGACAGGGGAATGACAGGGAGAGGAAGGAGGAGATAAACGTCTACACTGTCAGGGTGCGGAGATGAGATGATTATTGACATAGATGGAGAGAGGTCAGAGAGGAAGGAGGGCTGATGGGAGGAGTAAATGTCATAACAAGGACAGCAGGGAGTAAAGGTTGGAGAGAGAAAGGAATAGGACGGATAAGGATGGCTGGAAGAATGAAGAGAGACAGGGACTAGAGGATATGAGAGAGAGAGGCAAGGAGAAACCAAAGTAAATGATAATTAAGAACAAGCTCTGCAGTGGAATTTCCTTTATAATCAGGCTTGGGATCTGACATTGAGACATTTTGTATCTTACTAAAATGGCAGATATTCCACTGGTTTTAAGAAAACAATATCGTTCTGTGAATTAAATTAACTTAAATTAAATTAACTTGAAGCAAACAGTGTTTTCTATAAACAATGGAGGTGCACCCAATTTGGGCTAGTTTCATCCACTGTGTAGGAGACAGGCCCAGACTGTTTCTATAGAAAAGCTCAGGGAAGCAGCAGTGGTAAATTTCCCCTTTGGTAAATAACAACACAGATATATATTTGTCAAACCAACCAGTTTTCATCCTTGAAATTGTTTCTCACGTAAAAAAAAAAAAAAGACGGAAACTGAAACACATCAGAGAAAGCGTAAATGTTTGTGACGAGTCAAAGTTTTCAAGTGTGAAATTAAACATGAAGCTGAGGCTGATCGAAATGTTATTAGTTTTGAGACATTTTACTCAAAGCCGTGAATGGGAAACCTGTGGTGGCGGTCGAAAGACAAGTCAGGGGATCACTAAAGTCAGACACTCATCCTCTGGGGACCATAAATGTCTGTTTAAAGTTATGTGCTAGTATATCAAGTTAATGTTTAGATATTTCACAGGATAACCTTTGAAACCTTTTCCCTGTGGAGCTAGACAGTGCTTATATTATATCAAATAGGGTTAGGGTTACCGTTGCCAGTACCCTACTAAAACATAACCCTAATTCTTTTGGTGAGTTTAATCCATTTTCACAAGGACATTTTCAGCATGGTTCTCTTAGTGCTAAGCTAGCTTAGTATTTACACAGAAGCACAGTTATGCAGGCCCTTTTTTCCCCAACTGTATTCCACAAAGACCCACCCCTACTCTGTCTCTGATTGGCTCTGACCCTGACATTGCTTCCGAAACCATCTCAGTTCTCATGCCTAAACTAAACCAACCAAACCAACAAAGAGTAGGGAAGAATGCCGGTTGGAAAGAACGATAAGCATAAAGCTTATTAGGGGAGTGAACCTAGACTCACCAGCAGGTGGCAGTACGCAATGAGAAGTACAATATGGACAAAAAAAAACAGGGGGTCATGGATTAATAATAGTCATCCACTGCACCCCATTCATATCTTTAGGAAAAGGCATGGTAGTCAATTTAAGTTAGTTATTTAAGTTATTTAATAAATATATGTACTTCTAGACCAAAGTGGTGGACCAACCAACAGACCAATTGCCATCTCACAGAGCCCCACTACAAGCATGGCAATGAATGCATAGTGCTAGGACCGAAATATCAGGAGAAGTAATCAAAAAAAGCTTGCTGGCTAGACAAACAGAATAAATAGAGATGGAAGCATTAATAAAAAGGAGAGGAGATTCTGAGGCTATACAACATGCAGAAGAAAAATAAATTAAACATGGGAGAAAGAAGGCAGAATCTAAAAATCAAGCTAATTGAATGCATGTATGAAAGATGTTGAATTTTGAATCAGACGGAGCAAGGACATGGTGAAAGGATGAAGCAATAGGAGATTAAATGGAATAGTTTCACCTACATTATGCAAGATGTGTAAAAAACGTCCCAGGCTATCAGCTTAAATCATTGAGCCGGAGCTGCCACATGCTTAATCAACATTTGCTGCGTTTATCTAAATCACTGTTATTGTTGCTCTGCTGCCAGGCACAATCACTGGTGTAAAAGGTTCTACACCCACAGGAAGTGGTAAATCCAGAAGAAAAACATGGTAGTAGCATCTGTGTGTCCCCTACAGGTTTCTGAAGAGACATATTGAAGCCTGGAGTGTGGTTAAGTGCTGCTCCCATCTTGGTAACTGCAGACATAAAAGCTACATTTAGTCAAAGCAGAGGAAGCCTGGATGGAACGAGCAGCAACTAAGTCGACTCAGGCTGATACAGCTGTCAATCAAACAAATGAGCTACTAAACGCACTACACTGAAGCCTTAACGTCTATGATGAAACAAAATATCCACTAAGAAACACATATGAGCAGAATGACAATTTGCTAACAACACCTTTATGTCTTGTGGGAAATTGAATTTGTAATTCCTGAAGGGATTTAAATGTCTAATCTGTCGATCATTTTCTTCATTCATTGATTAGTTGTTTGGTCCATAAAATGTCAGAAAATGGTGAAAAATGTTGATCCGTTTTCCACTGCCCTCAAATGGGCAGCCACCCACTAGTAAAAAGCAGACACTGATGGAACTAAAAGCAACCTTCCTTTTAAAAAACAAAATGAAACAGCACAGCTGCTCTACTGGAGGTCGACTCCCAACTACTCTGGGGGCAGTCTGATAAAGGGTCTGCTTTCTCCTGTTAATAATAGTGATTGCTGCAATATAAAATATATAAGGGGGCTAACACCATGTCAATGGTAAAGGTCAGCCTAACCTATATATGACCCTCTGTGAATATATATAATATATATACTCATTGCCAGTAAGTAAGTGCTACCTACACTGAACAAAATTATAAACGCAACACTTTTGTTTTTGCCCCCATTCATCATGAGCTGAACTCAAAGATCTAAGACTTTCTCTATGTACACAAAAGGCCTATTTCTCTCAAATATTGTTCACAAATCTGTCAAAATCTGTGTTAGTGAGCACTTCTCCTTTTGCCGAGATAATCATACATATCAAGATGCTGATCAGACAGCATGGGTATTGCACAGGTGTGCCTTAGGCTGGCCACAATAAAAGGCCACTCGAAAATGTGCAGTTCCATCACACAGCACAATGCCACAGATGTCGCAAGTTTTGAGGGAGCGTGCAATTGGCATGCTGACTGCAGGAATGTCCACCAGAGCTGTTGCCCGTGAGTTGAATGTTCATTTCTCTACCATAAGCCGTCTCCAAAGGCGTTTCAGAGAATTTGGCTGTACATTCAACCAGCCTCACAACCGCAGACCACGTGTAACCACACCAGCCCAGGACATATTGCGTTATACATACTGTCATTCATAAATGGGTTGGACATAATATTTGAAGCATCAGGAGAATATTAACTAGATATCAAAATACCTAATAACAATTTTGGCAGTACTTCAGGCCAGAGCAGTTATGGCACATGGCACTTCCAGCTCCACTTGCTGCTTGTCATTTAGCTCATTGCTTTGTGCACATGGTAATGACTTAAGGTGACTCAGATGAGCGTATCAACATTTTTATCAGCTCCTTCATGTGGACTATGATGACGGGCAGTGAGAACAATGTTCAGAGAGACTGAGAAAATCAACCTGAACCAATAAAAGCTGCAAGGGTGTAATTTCCCACATCTCCAGTGGAAATTACACCCTTGCAAGCCAGGCGGGTCAGAAAAAAATCATGTGCTAACAACTGAATTTTTATACAGGAAAACTATTTTTACATTTCCCATTGCTCATATCTATTTTCCACATACAACTATTATTTTCTTTCATTGGAGCAGGAAGAAAACTTACAAATAATTAATCACTTCATTTCTAGGCACCAACCCTGCCTGACTGGACTGCCACGGGATACTTTCACCACAACTGAACTCGACTACTGAAATGCAAAAGCAGAAATTTGGACATTGGCACAAACAACTCAAGAAATGTATACCCCCTACAGAACATAACCAGAAAACAGGTAAAGTGCTCATTTCTTCTAATGCAGCTATTCACTTTCACTATGCAAATATCTCATCAAACTTGTTCTTCACATCTGAAAGCCGTGCTCTGTAGCGGCTCGAGCTAATGTTAGCTTCACAAACTACTTCAAAGCCCCAAATGACCTCCCTTGTTCTGTCTCAACTCATTAAGGTGACAGGCATACAATATTATGTGCCCTAAACTTTAACTGGGACAACTTTCCACTGGCTGCTGGTTGTTACTTATTTATAAATTTTCACAGCAGCCATTTTGACAGGAAATAGTAGGGTATAAACACAGATATTATTGATGATACTAATTAAGGTTTTGTTCCATTTATTCATAGCAGAGCATTTCCAGTGAGCCAACATGCACAACAGTAGCACCCTGGCTCTCATTTGGTAACGAAAGTTTTTACCCTACTACTTCATGTCAAAATGACTGCTGTGAAAAAGGTCTGTTACCTTAAGTGAGCAAGCTTGTTTCTGTAGACAATCCTACTTAGTACTTTTTGAAGTTAAAATGCATCAAGAACCATATATGCACTGTAAAAATGTAAGCTCTTGCATTGCTGCTGGCTCTCCAACATTGTTCCATTTAAGCCTATTGTTCTATTGCTGACCACAATCCACTGATTTATCCTGCACAGATTTGCAACTCAAACCAACAGCTCATCCAGTGATCTCTTCTGTTCTGAGATTTTAAGTGTCAATGTGGGCTAGGTGGATTGATCAGGTGTGGGAGGGCTGGAAGAGTGTCTGCTACCAACTGGGTCCCACCATTGTTTTTACCTTTACATAGCACTGGGCCATCATTTCGGGGTTTGCAGATGACATCAAGCCATGTGTCCCATATTTTTGTTGCCTGAATCGTAAAATATTGTCTGCTTGAGATACTTTGTATCTCTTTGGACTGAGAGTCTCATTTCATTCATCTTTTTTACTGATTTTTTTTTTTGTTATAATTGTCTGTACTTTTCTTATTGTGCTCAGTCCACCATTTTGGTTTAGAGAACAGTTATGTACATGTAACCCAGGTAATAGTCTCTATAAAAAGATATCTTCATATGAATGCAGATTGTGTAGGAAAGATCACAAGATTTTAGACACGTTCTGGTTTCTGTTTGTTGTCCAAGCAATATCAACTAACCACGTTTGAGCGGGTTTTGGTTGGACTGGCCGAAATGCAATCTTGAAGCCCATTGGCTATCGTCTGAGAATGATTTGTAGTCTAAACTGAGTGCAAACTGACTACTTGTGAAATAATCCAGTCATAGACGTGATCTCTCAATTCCAACTCCATTCTCGAGTCCAAAATTGCTAACCCACTGTAAGCAACGACTGGCACACCGAAGAGGTAGTCCCAAACCCTGATCATTTCCCCCACTGGCTAAATCTGTAAGATAGATTGTTCAGATGGTGGACATGGTGAACATTACCTGCTATAGCCCATATCAGCATGTTAGAATTGTCATTGTGAGCATGTTAGTATACTGACATTTAGCTCAAAGCACCACTGTGCCAAAGGACAGCTTAGCAGCAGGCTGGTGAAGCTTTTTCAGCTTAAAATTAGATGGATATAGGATATACTTTGTAATAAAGAACAATTTTGTCATCTGAGGGAGCATGATTTGAGAGCTGGAAAGGGAATGACACTTTTTATGATGCGACTACAGGTAGGCGTAACACCGCTATTAAAACTCAAACCGTATCTATGACAGTTGTAGCTTGATCATATGAAACTGTACTGACTTATATTTTATTTTACATTGACTATGTTGTGGCGGATTTAAAACCACTCTGTGGTGGAGTTCCCCTTAAAGAGAATTTACTGTCAGCATGACAATTAAATGCAGGATTTACACACTTGTCAGTGTATTACATCCGCTAGCAGAAGACAAACAATATGACTAAAGCCTGCTCCTCTGGGGCCTGCCGCATACCAATAACATAAATATACTCCTTTGTTACGAACGCTCACTCTGCCTGCTCGCTCACTTGTGCTCTCTATATGTTATCCTTGACCTCCCTGGTTCTGTCTCCATTCCCAGTCTCTCTCAGATATTTTTTCTCTCAAATCCCCTTCCATCTATCTGCAGTGTAACATTCACCCTCTTTCTAGTTAACTCTGCCTTGCTTTTCCCCTTCACCCACACATGGTTGGACAATTTCTCCCATATTTTGTCCCTTTTCATCCAATCTCTTACGCCTCTTCCGAAAAGGGTAATCACTCTTCCTCTGGTTCTAACAACAGCTTTGATTTGCGGTTTCATATTCTAGCTGTAATTCATAGCTGTGCTTTTGGCTGAGGTACTTGTCTCCATGTTCTGTTTGTGAAGGGATTTATTTTTGCTCCAATAATACCGTCGAGTGTGGAGGTGCATGTCTTTGTGTCTTTACTTGTATGTGTACATCTGTATCTCATGAGGTAGTAATAAATAAAAAAGGTGATTGCTGCTCCTCAATACGCAAACACCCACCAATATGAAGGAAAATCAATTTGTAGAGGAATCAAGTCAAGGTTGGTTTAACAACCACTTGCACGAAAGTGTACATTCATTTTCACAGTGTATGTGAGTGTGTTAGTATGCATGGCTGCCTGTGTGTGTGTGTGTGTCCTTGCTTATGAAAATAAATGCTTCCTCATAGATCAATACTTATCCGCTACGTTTCCCCTCTTGTGTAATTAGACAAGCCACCAGGCACAGGCATTATTCATACATGCAGACATGGATCTATTGGTTATGGTGTCTGCATGCATTACATCCGTGTTTACAGCTGCCTGACAAAAAACAACCTACATACATTTCTCAATATAGCTGATGGTAAATGCTTTTGCTTGCTTACGTGTTTGAGTTTTCTGTTCTGGGCTACTGTAGAAATAGGGTGATTCAACATGTAGAAGTAGAAAGAGGACCTGTTCCCTCTGTAGATAAAAACACAACATACCTATGAACATTACCAACCATTTCTGCCAAAAGGTCCTCCTAAACAGTACACACTGGACTTTTAAGAAGCAGCAACAGTTGGGACTATGCGGCCATGTAGCATGCGCTGTAACTACCAAGGTGCTTCAAGAGATTTATATTTGAAGAGTGATATTAAAGAGGTATTAACAGACTAAGAGTCTATAGCCATGCTAGCGGTGAGAATGTAGGCACAGCAGTTCTTTGAGCTTAATGTTAACATTAGCATGCTAATATGCCCGCAGTGACAATGCACACGGTGTTACCGGTAAAATGTTTTTATGATTTATGAAGCTTTGTGAGTTAGTATTTACGAATTAATACTAAACACACAGAACAGTTGAGCCTGAAGGCATTGTCATTAGTTTCACAGATACTCATAAATCAAAGTACTGGATTAATTAAAAATATGTACCTGAGTGAGGGGATCATTAAGGTCACTACCCTTAATCCTGTGGGTAACGTGAGTGTCTGTACTTAACTGATGGCAGTCCATCTTATATTTATCAACACATTTCATTTAAACCAAAAATGATCATGCTCATGAATACTCAGGGGATCACCACAGTCATTGGGAGTCATCCTCTGGGGACCATGAATGTCTGTGCATAATGTATTGCTAATCTATCCAATAATTGTTGAGGTATTTCAGTGTGGTCAACCATGTGGTCATCTCACCGGCGTTGCTATCCCTAGGGCCATGTCACAAGTGTGACTAGACTTATTATGTGAGCTGATGTATTTGCTGTCCACTTGGTTGATACCAAAGAGCCATTTCAAACAGAACTCAGTGACCTGTATTATAAAAACACACTTACCATTGCCACCAGCACTACAACCTTTTGAGTTATAACTTTAAAGGTCCAGTGTGTAGGATTTTGTGCCATCTAGCAGTGCAGGTGCAGATTGAAACTCCCTCACTTCACCCTCCCCTTCCAAGCATGAAGGAATTTCATGAGGTATTTCACACCTTTTTAACTAAAGCTACGTTATGTTGTGTTGCATTACGTTCTTATTTTAACCCAAACCATGATCTTTTCCTAAACCTAACCAAGTAGCGTTGGTGCCTAAACTTGACCAAACAGCCACCATTTAAACTCAAACATTAAATGTTTCTCAGCTAGCATTATTTTGAAATTTTAACCAGATGTTGCATATTTATTGTTAATAACTTGACCAGAGAATGCATATTAATTGATGCTATTTTAACAGCGCAGCCCTGCACGTGCAAAACTGATGCTAAAGGGTACTACGGCGTGTCGCTTTCTTTTTATGTGTAAATGTGATTGTCCATCTTCAAATGTGAATTTAGGGAGAGGACGTCTTGACATTCAAAATCTTCCATTACTCTGATTATATTCATACTAAAAGCATAGAAACATGCATAAGACTGTAAATGTATGTCTCCTGACTCTAACCACACCCAGGCTAAAAGCTTGCTTAGATTGTTGCTGTCAGCTCTCATCTCTGCAACCATCTGCCCTTGTGTGTGGTCTGCTGCGATTTGTGTGTGACCATGCACACGCACGGATATGCATTTAGGCGTGCTTCGTTTTGTGCCCACACGCCAACCTGCGTGTTGGTTTGTGTATTTAACTTGTTCCCACATGTGCACACTCGTACATCTGTGCGTGTGTGTGTGTGTGTCTGCGTGAGAGTGTTTTGTCCAGTCAGCTGTGCTCTCATCATATTACCAGGGGTTGTTGCTGCACAGCAAATAATTCATGGCCCAGCTAACCAAGCCAAGAGACAAGCAGGCTTGGCTTGTACTGGAAGTCTAACAGAAAATGATCCCAAGTGTGCGTGTGTGCCTGTTTGTGTTTGAGACGCTGAGTGGGTGGAAAGAAACAAGCTGGTGCGTGTTGTACATGTCCAAATGCACACGTTTGTTCTCAGATGCACGTCTGTGTAGGTTAGAAACAAGTGTTAACCAAATGCACATTGTGTTATTAAATATATCTGAAATGTGTCAGATGTGCTTAAATCTTTAGTGAAGGCAAAGAGAGGATTATTGTTTTAGAGAGTGATTGGGCGTACACATTGCAGCTACATGTCATGTTGTGAAGAAGAAGATGACTGACTTTGCTTTACTATTAGTAAATATTACAGTTAATGATGGGTCTCCTACAGTCCTGTTTATTTTTACATTGTGGTCTGTATGCAAACACTTAACTGCATAGCAACATATTAATCAGTCATTGACTGTAGTTTGTACATATTTTACAAAAACATGTAATACCCTTAGGAAAATGCTTTGTTTTTTTCATGCCAACTGTATTGCTGCACAACCTATTTAGCTTGACTTGTGAACGACTGGGATGTTGGTGTTGCCAAATTAGTGACTTTCTCGCTTGATTTGATTACTGTTAAGACTCCTTTTACGCTCTTCTCTTGTCTGTGTTCAGTATAGATGAGAGCAGTCATCATAACAACAATGCCTCCTTTTAGGTGAAAACAACCCCTTAAAAATGCAATGTAAAAAACTAGTGGCACCATGCCTAAAAGCTGTGTTACATTTTGCATGTCAAACAATATATATATATAACTTTCTTTACTTCCCCTAAGAGCGTCAGTAAAAGAAGATTGACAGTATATATAATGAACAGAGCTTCTAGTTCCCTGAAGTGAAGCCAGCGTGGAAGTGTCTTAAACGTGCATTCTATGTGATGGCCAGCAGGGAGCAGCTCCATTGGCTGCAATAAAAACTGATACCATGCAGTCTGATGGAGAAATTAGCCAACTTCTGACTTGATGTATTAGCTCAGTAAAACAGTTTCCTAAGGAGTTTATGGTCTCAATTTCTAGCTTCAGTCTTCTTCCTTACAGCATGATGTTCATTTAGTAAATGATGGTCCCATTTAGAGTAAAATAGACCATACAGCAGGGTATGCTTTAGGGCATGGCTACCTTGTGATTGACAGCTCATTCTCAGTGAGTCCGCCCAGCTCAACGCACCAAACTCAGATCAAACTGTCAAACTAGGCAGTGCTGGTCAAATATGAAGCAAGATTCTGTTACTGAGTTGACTATTTCTCATCTAAAATAATTTCAGAAACATATTTTAGTGTACTGTTTATCTGGGATATGAGATGTTTGACCAGATGAGCTGCCATTGTTTCCTGCTATAGACAAGTTGAAACGGTTCAGTCAACAATGAGAGCAGAGCAACTCGCAGTAAGTCTTTTCCACTGGCGACCATAACGCCAAACTCGAGGCTTCAACATGGTACTCCAGAAACCAATGGGTGAAGTCACAATAGGTAGAGTATATACCTAGTATATAGAGTTAATAGAGAATTGGTTTCCATGAAAAAAGTTTCAGAATTCTAAAACTGATTTTTAAGAGGTAATCAAGAATGTCATCAAATAATCCTTGTAACTATAATCTAATAACACATTTTTTCAAATGTAATCTGGTATGTTGTATCTGCTTTCATGTAAATAATGGTGTTTGCAAAAGTGGTATTCTGTCTTCTGGATGACCTATAGGAACAACTGATTTGTTTTAACACAGGCTGTTTTGTTGCGAAGTCTTTCAATAATGTTATGTATGCTGATGACATGGTAATTTTTAGTCTATCTAATGCTGTGCTGCAGCAATTACTGAAAGTGCTCACAGTTATGTACGGCAAATATTATGAGTAATTCCAAAAAGAGTAATGTTATGATAGCCAGAAGTAGAGATGATGATAGATGATAGAAAATTATTAATTTCACTTGTGTATTATTTTATATATATTCCTCTCATGACATGCAAGGAAATAAAATACAGATGCTTGGAATGAGACTAACCAATCAACTATCTTCAAGCCACCAGCACAAAGCGTCTTCCCATCTTTCTCAGCTCTGATTGGCTGTTTTCTTTCAGGCCCGGCAATCCTATTAGGAGCACTAAGAGGAGTAAGAGCAACCTGATTTTTTCACAGTGTGCACTCATGTACTTCTGTCAGGATATAGTGAAAGTTTCAGAAAATATGAAAAAGTTATTTTTTATAAAGAATTACCCACTGCAGCTTTAATACCAGGTTTAAATGGGGCCACATTTAGCAGGTTTTAGCATGCAACTCCAAAGCCAAGAAGGATTCTGCTAAACTAAACAAACATATTAAAGTGACATTAACTAAATATATTTGGAGTTTATCTTTAAGACTTTAATTGTGAGTTCAGCTTTTTGTTCCTAGTTTGTTAAGGTTGGTCTTAATTATATTTAAGTGTGACTTTGAGTCTCTCTTCCTCTCTCATACAAAATAAAATTCTCTTCCAGCTCAGTTAGCTTTTGTTTAATGTGGCGTGCTGCACAGCAAAGCCCAATTAAACTAAACCATCTAAAAAGACGAGGGACAGGAAATAAAACCGCATTATAAATATTGATACTGTATATTAAAAGCTATACCATAAGCGTATTTGCAAGCAATCGGCTTGACTCTGATGCTTGGAAAATCCCATGCAGGCAATTAATAATGGAAAATCCAATCCCTGGCTCTGTTAATCATTTCATTCCTCAGTGGAAATTAAGTGTGATTTGTCAGTGGGGGGTTCAGTAAAGCAAGTTAAAAGCCCGCAGCAACAGTTTATCAGCCTGTAAGTAATAGAAAATAAACTTTACATGTGTTAAGGGGTGTACACTGCCTGTCATACAGTTTTTTTGCTTGATGATTTGGAAAAAGGATGTTTAACCATTTTTTTATAACTGCACATTCGTGAGTTATATTTCATGTTGTCATTCTTCTATGGTGTGTCTCTGACTCTACTGTCTCTTTTGTGGAACATGTTCAGACAGCAGACAACTTTTCTACAGATGGGTCTTCCTGATTGTGTACAAGATCAGCTTTCTTCCCATTGGAGTATGGATGCTCAAACTAACACTGCATTACTACAGTCACTGGGTTGGTTTTGTTTATTAAATATAACATGTGATATAGTAGGATAAAGATACGTTGTCTACTTAAAGCAATAGCTTGACATTTTACAAAATGTGCTTATTTGCTTTCTTGCCAAGCGTTACATAAAACCACTTTCACTTCCCTCTCAGCGGTAGGCTAAATCTGAAGTCAGCAGCTGCTTAGCTTAGCTTAGCTTAGCTTAGCATTAAAACAGCTAGCCTGGCTCTGTCCAAAAAAAAGTGTTAGAATGAGAATTTGTGGTTTTATGGTGGTTATGTGCCAAACAATTTTTTTTCTTTTTACAAAGATACAGATATACCTCAACAAATAAATATAATATATTTATAAATAAATAAATATAAGATATAAGGCAAAGAAAAAACGATGAATGAATCGAATTAATACAAGTAGTTCTAAAACAACTGCATACAGCACAAATTGATACAAAGAAATGGTGGTTAGAATTGTAGGCAATATAGACGAGTGAGTAATAACGGGTGCTCATGTCTACCTGGTGATAATTCTTAAACCCCACAGTATGTAAAATATAAATTATTAGACAATTTAGACAGTTTTATGTGGGTAGATTTTGTTACAGAGCCAAGCTTGTTGTTTTTCCTGTTTCCAGTCTTTACACTAAGCTAAGCTAAGCTAAGCTAACAAGCAGTTAGTTGTAGCTTCATATTTATTTATTGTGTGGTGTCAAACTTCAAGTCTAACACCTGGCAAGAGAGTGAATAAGTGCATTTTCCAAAATGTTTTCTGTCATGCACAGTCTTAACATATTAGGCTACATGTGAAAGTTCGTCATCGGCCGGCCACTGTCGGTATCCACAGCAAAAGTGAGAAGAACTCTGCTGAGAGTGAATATGAATAAAGCTGCTGGGCCCGCCAACATCCCTGACTGTAAACATATAACTGTCAAAAGAGGATGTTCCCACCTGCTTCAAGACAGCCAGCATCATCCCCATACCTGAAAACTCTAAACTGCTACGGCCCTGTGGCTCTCACTGCCATTCTGATGAAGTGCTCTGAGAAACTGCCAACCTGGACCCTCACCAGTTTGCATTCAGAACCAACAGATCCACAGCGGATGCCTTCTCCACTGCTGTCCACTCATTCTTCATAGAATTTATAATTCACTATAATTTATCACGTCTTTAATAAAAGTGGCATGACAGCCTTGCCCTGTGAAAACCATGCTCTACCTTACATGACACATTCATGCCCAACAACAACTTTAAAACAGCTCTCTGCAGTGAACAAAGGCAAATGAGAATTCCCACCAAACTTTAAATGTTCGTCACCCTTTAAGAAGACAAAAGGCCAAGAAAGAAGATTAGAAACGTATAGGCCTTTAATTCCCTCAAACTGGGCACAATTGCGAGAGAAAACTCAAGAACCAAGAGGGTGTGACCAACTAATTTGAGCAATTTTGGTGACCAGAGGAGCAAGCTAATCCTGGAGCAGCACAGCCTGGAGCTGCAGGAATACATTATTAATGGAGGAATAGGATATCAGCAGGTGGTAATGGCCAATCACATCTGTACCTTTCATCTCCATTAAATGCAGCAAAGTCCAGGGTGGTTTCTCTGTGCCTCTGGGAGAAGACCAACTTGTATAGCTATAACTGCATAAACTGAGGTCTCCAAATAATGGCCCTGTTTACATGATGAAAATATTATTTACATCATCCAGAGCTTTAACTGACGAGTTTACAACATTGCTAGCAGCTCTGTAAAGCTGTACTTCCAGTGATGCTTGAGCTAAATGCAACTAGAATGTTTACATGCTGATGTTTAGTTGGCATAATGTTTACAATGTTAAACATCTTTTAGCGTTTTACCAGGCTAATATTTGCCAAGTAGCACTATACACAAACTGCGGCTCATTTGCAGGTATTATCATGAAGCAATGCTTTGGACAAAGAGAAATTCTGACTTGATGATTACTTGATAAAGTATTACAGTTCATCGTGAGGGGAACATGAATGTGTGAACAAAATGTAATGGAAATCCAGTCAATAGTAATACAGTAAAAATGTCAACATTCCGTTGGCGTTGGATGTAAAGTCGGAGGATCACCACAGTCAGTAAGATTTATGTTTAGTTCAAAATAATGGCAGCAAGTGAACATTTTGTCCTCAAAGTTGATGTTAGAAGCAGGAAAAATGGGCAGCGTGAGGATCTGAGCGACTTTGACAAGGGCCACATTGTGATGGGTAGACGACTGGGTCAGAGCACCTCCAAACCTGCAGCTCTTGTGGGGTGTTCCCGGTCTGCAGTGGTCAGTACCTATCAAAAGTGCTCCAAGGAAGGAAAAGTGGTGAACCAGAGACGCGGTCATGGGCAGCCGATGCTCATTGATGCACGTGGGGAGTGAAGGCTGGCCCGTGTGGTCCGATCCGACAGACGAGCTACTGTAGCTCAAACTGCTGAAACAGTTAATGCTGGTTCTGATAGAAAGGGGTCAGAACACACAGTGCAGAGCAGTTTGTTGGTATGGGGCTGCAGAACATTCTGACCACCAGGGTGCCCCGATGCTCACAATGTTATGGCTGATTGGTGTATGTGCTGTACATAACAGGGTAGGACTTTACAGCAGCATTCCCATGCATGGGATCAAGGTAAAGATTGCAGTCCAGTGCTTCAGCAGCCAGCTAAAGAACAAACCATTGCTCCAAAAGCAGAGGGTTAGTATAAACTAGCATAAAGTCCTGAATGATGAGCGCAGCGGTTTCACAGACCCCCACACAAAGCGGAGGCTTGGGGAGGTGGGCCCCCCTCCTCTAATCAGAGGGCGTTAACACTCATTTTTTACGTCATGATATTGTAGTGGTATGAGGCACCACTGTCATTTTGAACACAAGCTTCTGCTTCACCACGTCCTCTCTTGCTTATTAGCTGAATTGCTGTTAGCCAGGTGCTGAGCTCCCTTTCCGCTCCTCTCCCTCTAACAGTCTGCTGGTCGCATGATGTGTGGTGGCTGTCTCCCCTGCTACGCCGACCCTCTCCACCCCTCTCCCTCTTTGGAAGGGACGCCAATTAACCGGACTGGGAACCGGAGTTTATGAACGCTAAAGCTAAGGAGAGCACTGAGTCATCACGGTTATTTAGTCACGGCTTCGTTGCTGACCCTGTTTCCCGCTGCTGCTGTACGTGGCGGTGTGTGTGTGTGTGTGTGTGGCTGCCGCTCGGGTAGGCCGCTGCGAGCTCCGCCGGGACTCACAGCCACTCGTTTGGACTGTGTGTGTGTGTGTGTTTTAAAGGTAATCTCTAGTTGTTTATTTAATTTCTTTAACTGTGAGCCCTCTTAACTGTTCCTCTTATCTTCTCCTAGAGCTGAAGGCCGACGGTGGTGGTGGTGATCCCTTGTGTGTGCGCGAGCTGTTGTTGATTTTCTTTGTGTGCACGTCACGTTTTTGCTGTGTGAGTGGGGTGTTCTCCTTTTGTAAGAGGTGATAATTGACCTTTAGTACGGGTCCTTGGGCCTTAACCCAAGGTGGCGTTGTCGGTAACAAACAAAAAGGAAAAGATCTTCTGATACATAACTTAGTAATCACCCTTGTGTCGCCACAATATAAAGTAGTCCCAAACGGTCGACTCTATGTTAGCATTAGCCTCACGAGGTTCAGAAAGATTTAAAAACATAGATGGGGTGTGGAGCCATTTTCAACCCATGAAATGCTGATTTTCATAAATTATATGAGGATGTCAATACTAACACCGGCTGATGTGTTTTCATCACACACATTATCGCCATACGTATAATTTAGTTTACAGCTGTGTGGGGTGAATCCAACACTATTCACAGCTTGAATGATCATCTCGGTTCTACTTTCAATGCAGCCACTACAGAAGAGGTTTACATACAGTATGTAATGAAATATAGTCTCTACGGTGTTATTATTTCAATAATAAAAAAAAAAAAAACAATATCACAGATGTTTTATACATCATTATTTCCTACCACCACATAAAGACCCATCTTAAGGAATTGATTGAAACTCCTTATTTTCTAGCCATTAGTATTTTGTTCAGTCATTCATCTATCCCTAATTCCTAATTACAATATTTCAGACATCAACTGAAGGCAAGGCAACACTTAATCAGGCTTTACAGGCTGCAGCAGGGATTTCCAAAGGATACATGTTACATTATAGTATGTTTAAATCCTCTAGATTCTCTACAGAGATTATTAGGCTTATGAGGGATAATGCTTATGCTTGGATCTCAGTGTGCCTCAGGCAATTATGGCGGAGGCTGGGTAGATGAATACAACATGATATCCTTGACTGAAACCCTTTCGGGCTACTTGTCAACACAAAATCCGCAGGAGCCGCTTGTGTTGGGATGTCCAGGTCAGAATGGGTGCGTTCTTATCCGTAGATAATAAAATGTACTTGTGTGAGGAATATTCTGTTTGGACTGTCAGTTGTCAAAAGTAGAAATATCTCACTTTTACCATGAGAAAATAGTTGTAGAAGTTAGTTTTCTTGTGTATCGAACAACTTGTTCTCACTCAGAACTCATCAAATATTGCAGCTCAGTCAGTGCTACGCTTCAGAATATGATTCTGTGGATAACTTCTAGTTTTATTTTCTAGACGTGCAGGGCTACACGGTCAAGTCAGCAAGAATAAATATGCAACGTCCGGTTAGCCTTTCAGGTTAGGTCTAGGTTTAGGAAGAGATTGTCACGTTATGTCACTTATGTACCTGACATTAACTTAAGTACATTAGATAAGTTACGTTATGCAGGCTACTTGATATAACATAAATGCATTGTGTAGGTTAACTAACGCAGCCTATGAAACTCAAAAGAAGTTGGCGTTTACTTTTGGTTTCACACAAGACACAAACAATGGTCCCCTGGGTTAAAGTTCTGTGTTTGTTTGACCCATCCATACACCCCACCTGCTCTATATGTGGACTTTCTTACTCTTTATACCACGTCCCCAGACTAGGATAGCACATCAAACCACTGAGCTGCGTTCAGACATGATGTTACAGGGGTACCTACAGTTTGAGACAGTTTAAGGACATTTTGAGGAGTTGGGAGTGAGAACAGACTGGTTTGAAGCCAAATGTCATTGGTTTGCTCTTAAATATTTACAGTAGTTTACAATGAAGTCTGATTTGAGTGCACTAAAGAGGATGAATATTTGTAGTGTCTTAGTGGTATTTCCCATTGCAGTTGACTGTGGTTGATTAGAGCCAGAATTGCTAGAAAACACTGACTAAAGCATGTCTTATAAATGTTTAGATAATTTCCTATTTTCTTCCTGTTTCGACAATTCCATATTGCATTTGTTATCAACTGTTAGCAATTAACACTGTCCGTCCCTTTACCAACATTTAATATTTGGGAGGACGTATCACACTATTCCCTCTAAGCACTCGATTCAGAAGAGGTAGCTAGTAATTTAATCTAACTTGCTTCCACTTGGCAAAAGGAAGCTGGTTAAAGGGACAAATAAAGTAGTGTTATCTGTCTCTCTTTCAAGGATCTAGCTGTGATGATGGCAAATGACCAGTCTGACCTTAAAACTTACAATAAGTAGTCTTGTAACCTCTGCACGTAATTCGAATTGTCACTGCTGGGGCCAATCAATTGCAAACATCTTGCATCCCTTCCCTATGAGCATCTGCAGTAATGTTAGACTGCCAAGACTTTTTTGTGCCCGCTCACACAGATTTGACCACCTGAACTTACCAGTGGCTTACTATAGGCTTTTACCCAAACTTGAGTTACAGACCCTGAGTTGACAGGATTTAGGACCCAGTGGAACATTCTGCTTTAAACACATAATTCTTTATACAGTATTCTGACTCTTAACTCTCTGTTGCAGTTCAAGTTGTGGGCAGGTTTATTAAAAAATCAATAAACAAAGCTTCATCCATTTTTATGCTTCTGGCAGGAACTGCAGTGCACCATCACCAACTGTAGACGATTTTATCTGGCTTTCTAGTCTTGAATGAAATATTTCTAACACACACACCCTATAGGCAAAATATTGCTGATTGACAGGTCTTGACTGCTCAGGGTTCAGAGGTTGCATTCTACGATTATTAAGGCCCAGATGGGTATTGTATTTGGGCCACAGCAGCTCTGCCTGCAGGAGAAATAAACTCCATTTATTGAAGTTATTTTTTGTAAGTTGGCTCGGGTGTGCTTTGTTAAAGTTGCCAATTAAATTGCATTCCATCCTAGACGGTGAGCATAATGTTGCAGAGTACAGCATGTTAAAGGAAATATGATTACAGTTTAACCACACACCGATCAGCCATAACATTGTGACCATCTGGGCACCTGTCCTCCAGATTTACTCAGCTTGACGACTGTCTGGACCAGGTCTCCACTCAGCTTTCTTCACTGGCGGCTCCTGTCTCTTCTCCGGATTTACCTGTTCATTCTCCTGCTCCAGCTGCCTCTCCTACCCAGCCCAGTCATCCCTGTGAGCCCTTTATCCCCATATTCAGGAGAATTAGGGTCATGCAGTCAGTTTCTCCACCAGTGTTCACTAGTGTTAGACCAGCAGCACTTAACTTTCTCTTCTGACAGTTCTAAGATTGCTTTTATAAGCAGTTTACTGTCTGGGAAGGCGTCAGCTTGGGCTGTGGCCATGGCTAACGCTAACTCTCCTGCTTGGCAATCTTTCCACTTATTCTGCAGTGAGTTTCGTAGAGTTCCCAGTGTTCCCAGTGTTCCCAGAGTTCCCAGAGTTCCCAGTGTTCCCAGAGTTCCCAGTGTTCCCAGAGTTCCCAGAGTTCCTAGTGTTCCCAGAGTTCCCAGTGTTCCCAGTGTTCCCAGTGCCAGAGGAGAGCTCAGTGACTGTTTCGAGTCATTCACAACAGAGTTTTGTCCTCTTTCTGTTCCCCCTCCCTTTTCTGTTCTCTTGCAGAGCTTGTGTGGGGCAGGGGGTGTGGCTGGCTCCTCCTGCTGGCAGCAGAGGCACACCTGAATTCACCCAGCCTATTCCCTCCACCTCATTAGCCCGGTCTTCCCTCCTGCTTGCTGCCAGAATCTCCCATGCTCTAACCCTGCATGCTGTTCTCCTACGTTACCTGTGTCAAGTTTCGCCTGTGCAATTCTGCTGAAGACATCCACCTGCCAGCCAGCTCCCTGCCTCACCTGCCCGCTCCTGTTCCAGTTTTGTTTTGGATTACTATTAAAGTATCTTCTGTTCCCACTCACCAGTGAGTGTGTGTGTCTCTGCTTTGGGGTCCAAGTCTTAAAAGAACTTAACAGAAGACCTACCAATGAAGGGAATGCTGCAAGATTTTTTGTGTGAAAAATCTGTCAGAGGTGTCTTATTAATGGTGGATTAACAACATTAAAGAACAACTGCAAAGCTAAAGAGATGAGAAACTCAGGAGTTTTAAGTCAAGACAGCAAGTAAACATGGAGGACGTTTTGAGTTTGCATGAGCCAGGGGAAATGGAAAATTAGAGAGAGAGAATTAAATTATTTGGCTCTTATGGGGTCCACTGAGACTGTATATGCACAGGACCCCCCATGTCTGACTCAATGTTTGTGTTGCTAGTCCTAGTGCAACAGATCCAGAATGTAAAAACTTTACTTTCCTCTAAATTTAAACTGCATATTTCCCTTTTTTGTAAAGTTTCGGTATGGTACTGTACCCTTTGATGTGTACGGGCCACTATAGCATGAAGGAACCATATCTTTGTAACAGAGAGTCAGATAGGACAGCTGGATGTACTGCTTCCGACTCCAGAATCCAAAACATATTTTCATGTTCAGCACAAATCTTCGTGGTAAAGTCTTGGTTTTAAAACAGGTGTGTCACATATAGATCCAAGACAAACTGGAGTTGATTGACAGCTCCAAATTAAAGTCACTCATGGTTCACTGAGCGCTCTAGGCAGACCATGAAATGTTGGATGGGTACAGGGTGAAAAACAGCCCATAACTACGCTCATTGTGTCTTTGATGGGATTTCTGGGTTATTTAACAGCAGTCAACAGAATGACGGGGAAGACAAGCAAGACAAGGACGACTGGTGACAAATGTTGACAAGCAGGTTTGAAGTGCTGTCTCTGAGGGTGCTACATGGCACACTCCTTACCCAGCTATGGTGCCAAGTACCCTTGAGAAAATAACACTTACAGGCAGGTAACTGACAGCCCTCAGTTACTCAGGGTTCACTGAGGGTTTGCAATTATACAGGACGGCTGCAAGTTGCACAACATGAGAGCTGTCAGTATTGATGTATTGATTTAAATATTCTTGCTCATATGTGACCTAGATTAGATTCCTTCACCCTAGACATTCTGTAGATGACCTTCCTTGGAGCAACAGAGGTTTAGATCTTTACATTTTTTTTCATGACTTTAAGTGAAAGTTGTATCTTGTCATGCTGTATGTATGTGGAAAATACATTTAGGATGATTGACCGCTGACAGCTGTCTGGGGCTTATTGAAAACTAAATAATCAAGGTTTGTATCTACAACATGAATAACTGTAGTTTCTTTTCTAAATAAATCAATCAAATGTATAATCTAGATTGCCTGCACACATATTTAAAGGAGGAGAAATGGAATATAATATTCATAGATATGTTTTTATTAATGTATAATCACTTTCTACAGAGTCTGCCATGTTGAACTGCCATGTTTCTACAGTTGCCCTGAATGGACAAACCAAACACTGGCTCTAGATAGGGCTGTTCATGTTTTGGAAAGGAAGGGGGAAACAAGTACATTTCAATCTGTAACTACAAAAAAACTAAAATATTTACTGAAATTAAATATAATTCAATAGTAATAAGCTGTTACTTCAAAATTAACAGGAGATTTGATGCATAGATGCAGCAGGACCAGAGCTACTGTCCTTTTTAGCAATATATTTGGGGGTTTTTTTTCAAAACAAAACCACTGATGAAGCATGCTTGCTCAGAAAAACGGTATTGGTTTAATTCAAAATCCCTCTAGAATGGTCAATGTCACTGGCAATCGTATGCCAGGCTGCCAAAACTCAACTCACTGGCAACGGCCAAAACATTGCCATTCTGTCACTGTCTGTCTCACTTTTTTGGACTAAGTCTTTACTAATCCTGGTTTTGACTACAGCACTGTCTGAAGATAATATCTAATATGTGAGAAATGTTTAACCCATGACAAAGCTTTGCTCATGTCAAAGGCATCTAGCAGTGAAGCTGAAATATTTGTTAGGACGTCCAGTATCCAGCTGGTTGACTTTTTTGCTATTACTGCAAATGTTACACATAGTTTTTATGGAAAATACACATTCTTATGGCAGAATATTTTTAGATGTTGTAACTGATGCCAAAACGTCTCAAATATGCACTGCAACTGCATTTTGGCTTTGTGTAAACTATTGACCAAAAATCCATACAACTTCACAGCACCAGAAAATGAGCATAGAGTCACATTTTTAAAGCATTCTTACAGCTGTTGTATCACTTTTTCTATTTATACATCTGTAGCTCCTCTGGAGCAGTCTAATTGGATAAAGAAGTGTTTCAACTCGGCTTTATGAATACTTTCCTGTATGACTGTAAGACATCATGTCATGGTTTATGACTTGGCTGTTAAGCCTATTAGTGATAATCTGGGAGAATGTTGAATATTCAATCTGGCTCTCTCATTAATTCTTCCTATTTTGTTCTCTCATGGTTGAATAAAATATTGAGTATCTGTGTTTGAAAACAAACATTTCTCAAAAAGAAAAAAGGAACAAACTAACTCTCCTTGAATGGTAAATATGTATCATTTATATGCAGTATTTTAACATTGATATGACCTCATTGATTTAGAAACATTTTCACTTTAAAAGTGTATTTAGACCAAATTTATTTTAGTTTCTTCGTGTTTCTTGACTTTTTAATGTGCCTCAGAGGCTCTGCTTGTTCTCCTCTGCTATATTCGACCATGCCCCATGTCCTGGTTGACGTCCAGTGACATAAACCATGTCTAGTGTTTCATTATGCAGCAGGTAAAAAGATCCTGCATGGACCTTCACCTCAGATCTGACAGTAACTTTACTATGAATGTTTAATGAAAGGAAATAATAAATCAGCTGTGTACTACTGGCTCACAATGGACAGTATATCCAGTGTGTGTCGTCACTCTGTCTAAACATTATGGGCTCTCTCCACTGTCAAGGCCATTACATTTGACCTTCCCAGCCCTCCTGGCAGCTGTAACTGATGGCACTAACACACTTAATGGCCATTGAACTTCACTGAACCAACAGTACATAAATCAAAGTTTTCAGCTGTGTGAAGAAGGTCCAGACAGTCCCAGGTCACAGTACAGATTCTCAGTACACCGTGGTGACCATGAAAAGCCCTGCTTTGATATTATACACCGTTGACTATCACAACCATCATGACTATAATGTCCATTCTAAAGACTGGTCTTAACAAAGACTGACTTAGCAGTAAGGACCAGTCTTAGCAAAGACCATTAGGTGCAATCCACCCTAAACTTTTTGAAAAAAATTGTCAATATAGTGTCACCATACTACAATCATAAACCTTGTAGCCCCATCTGGCTACCAAAATTCCACCACACTATAGTCTTTGTTGTATCTGTGAACACCCACAAGGAAATCATTATGTGGGATGGCGATATGTGGAGGAAATGAAGATTGTCCAACAAAGATAGTTTTAACTGTCAGCTAAACCCTTGTCCATCCCTTAATGTTTGGTTTCATCCAATAGTCCCTTGCATTCAGGATTTTCTTGTGCTGGCTGGCTCCATTCATTTTCTTATCTCAATGTCGGTGAAATTGCTTTTCCTTTTATCTGGATCCTCCATTACATTTCTGTAAATGGCAAATAAATGCCTACAAATTAGCAAGACAGCGGGAGATTGTTAATGTATCCTAGCAATGCATGCTGTTAGGCAATAGCCATAGTTGCAAGGGAATTCACATGGACACGCATCACTAGGGCCAGACACAGTTAGGACTAGGCTTAAGTTTGGTTGGTGCAACCAGCGTGAAATCCATTCTAAAGACTGACTTAGCAGTTAGGACCAGGCTTACTAAAGACCAGTTGATGCAATCCATCCTAGACCTTTTGACTAAAATTAACTTTTTCTTTTAATATTATACACTGTTGACAACCACTTGTAGCCCCATTCATCCACCTTGCTAGTATTTCTACTAATATTGTTTGGCTATTACTGTGGAAACACAGACAATACACATTTTGTTTATCGCAGGTCACTTTTAGTGAGGAAGTCTTGTGTCTATATAAATATATAATGTGTCGAAGTTGGCATGTGTTGGCAAAGCACCTTGAGTGGTTGGTAGCCTAGGAAAGCACTATATACACTGATCAGGCATAACATTTTGACCACCTGGGCACCCTGGTTTATGATATTAATTTAATTATTTGAATATATATTTGAATAGCAATGTGAAAAGCAGTAATGAATCTAAATGTGTCAGAACAACCAGCAAGGACACCAGCAAGGCATTATTTCAACACACCAATATCACACATCTCGTTCTTCAGAACATGGAATAAAATACAGTTAGCATATGTAACAGCGCACCAGTGAGTGACTCCCTGTGTTACAAGAGAAAAGGTCCGTGATGCAACAGTTCCCTGATACTTTTTATGTCCATGTGACAAGGCGCAGCTCCTAAATGGAGTTTATGTTTTTTTGTCTTTCTGTGATCTTTTCTTTCTGTATTGACTAATGAAAATTGGGTCGACTCTCCTCAGCGACTAATGATTAAGTCGACTATTAGGAGGCAGCCCTATTGGTGACGAGTTTAAATGATGGACTGATCAACCTAATATTGGTTATATGATGAGGTAACAACCTTGCACAGTTAAGAGGCTTATTACATCCATTCATGTTTCGGGCAACCTTAGAGAAAAAAATAAACTTTCACTGCCAGTTGCTTATACTTTATGGGCTATTCATACTCTGTTTTATCACTCTCACACCATTCTCAAGATGAATATTATGTTGAAAGATTTGTCCTTTTTACACCCACTGAAAGTTATGAAAGCTGTTTGCTTCAGCTTTCTCCTGCAACTACAGACAAACTGAGATCTACAGTGACTCGTCTTTTTCTGTAACCAGTCCCAAGGCTGCAGCACAGCACAAAGTGAAGTCACATTACAGCCTTCGTTCTGTCACAAGATGCATTCTCACATTTCTGTTCAGTGATTTGTTTATACATTTTTTATAATTGATATTTTCTGAATTCACGTAGTTGCCAACCACAATAACACTCTTGCCATGAATTATGCCATGAACCATGGTATGAATTACGGGGGAGCTAAGTGGAGCTCGCCTGAAAAGGACACAAGCTCCCCTGAAAGCCTACTTTGAGACATTTAGGGGGAGCTCTTAAAATCATAAAATTTTGTCTCACCGTTTATATTTAAATTGGCCTCTCACAGTCCATGCGTGTCAGAGTGTGCTGCGGTCGTGTCATGAGCCAGAACCATGTGTGTACCACACCGTGAAAATGTCAAGTAAATCAGATGATGATTGCTAAGCAAGCCTTACTTCCAGTTTTCCAGTAGGTGGCGTTATGAATATCGGCATGTAAACGTGTTTAGGGCGGGACTTTTATCAAAATGTGAAGTTTGGTGCAGACAAAGTACACAGAAGTTATGACAACTTCCTGTTTCATGGCGATACCTCGAAATTTGACGCCAAGCCACAGATACAGCATTTGATGCACAGTCACAAATAGCACAAATTTTAATTATGATGGTCTTTAGAATGCACTGACCACATTTGAAGTCAATTCCCTATCCTTCAATAGGGTCCTCCCAGAGCTTTGCTGCTTGGGTCCTAATAAATGTATTTTAATGTTGCGCGTTTATGCGGTCATTGTTTAATGAGTGTGCCACCGCAACAGACACACTGTCCATGGTTCTGAAACAGAGTGGCGGAGATTGATAGACAGACAGACAGCGCTTAGTTCGGTTTCTCGGCCTGTCTGCTTTTGTGACTGTAAATAGAACTTTCCCCCCACAGAAATACAACAGGGAAGCGAAGGGACAGACAGACAGAGAGAGAGAGAGAGAGAAAGAGAGAGAGAGAGAGCTGCTATTTCTACGTGCCTATGATATTTTGCAAATTATGCAAAGTCCTCCCATGTAAAAACACACGTCTCAGTGAGTTATTTTTCAACTCTTTGAATTAGTTTACATTCACAGAGATCAGATGATAATGTTGACACCTGACACCAGGATCTGTAAAAGTCTCTTTACTTCTCTGAAGCTAAAAAACACAAGTTTGCTAGACAATGTTTAAAAAATGTTGAGCTTTGTTTTACCATGTGAGGTGTGATTCTTGAAGGGGTGTGAATGAGAAGCAGAAAAATATTGCCTGTGTCCCCGGGCTGATTTCATGATTTTTTAATGGTTCTTGTATTCTTTAATTTATTAATGTATTCTTTGATTTTTAAACAGCAGCATTATGTTGTTGTTATTTAGCCTCTATGAAATGTTTTTGCCAGTATTAACTGTCAGTAGTCAACAGTTTGTTTTTCACAGTAAACCTGCGGTGGACATGCATGTGACATGTTTAGTACCAGAAAGTAACAGAAAGTTGTGCTCCCTGAAAGCCTGTGGAATTTGCAGCCAGGCAACAACATTCACATTATTAAATGAGTGGATTGGGTGAGGCTGGTCAGAGAACCCTCAGCTCCGACTACACACACACACACACACACACACACACACACAAGTCTCAACAGCTTGTTATACACTGTGTTCACGGTCATAAACGCACACACACACCTGTAGACATAAATGCTTACAGACTAATAAAGCAAAGTATACACTTATTAGTGCGTGTGTGCACACACACACGCACAGCGGATAATGAATCATGAGTCAACAACTACTTACAGGCTAATGAGGCAAAATAACACACCCACACATGTATACAATCGCATACATACACAAAGTTTTTCAACTTTTAACTACCTATGGGTAAATATTTAATCGACACACTTCACATCCATTAACAAACTCTCAACTGCTTGCATACTGATAAATTAAGTAAATTACTTGAGAATATTTAACAGGCTGAATTTCAACTTTGTTCTAAAGCTCATTATCCCTGTCTATCTAACTGTAGTCAGTGTTAAACAGCTCAGCAGGATGCACACTCAGACACTGTTTCTTTTCCCGTTGTTGTCGTGGAAAACCAGTTTTATGAATGGACTTGGGCTGGTTTGGGCAGATCACAGTCAGCAATTAAAGGATAGTACATAGCTGTATGGTGTATTAATTGATAGTTCAGTCAGCCAAGAGAAAGACTTCATATTTGGTGTTGTGGTTGTGATCTTGTCACTCTGCGTAAAAAGCGAAAGGTGCTTTGTTCATATACTTAATGTAACATAATTTCCGACGTTTTCCTAATCCTTTGTTGTGTTTTTTTCTGTTTGTTGTCCTCTGTCCGGGCCCTGGGGACAAACGGGTCAGCAGAGCTGTCGGAAGTCAGGTCCCCTTTTGAACCGCCCCCACCCCTATGGGAAGAGGACTGTTTAATAGGGTCAACTTATTACTTAGGAGAGGACATAGTGGCAATTAGGCTCTTTTTCGCCATGCTGTCCCATATCCTTCCACTCCTCCCCCGCCCTAGCACCCAGAATCTTCTTCCTAATCCTAACCATATAGTTTTTGTGTATATACCTTACCAAAGCGTGCAAGCATTTCACAACGTTAACCACGCAAGCTTTATTTTGAATGTGTAACCGTACATTGCATATTTATTATTGCTAACTTGACCTGAGTGTGTGAGTGAGCATGTTTGGTCCTGCTGCCATAATACTCACTAGAGCATCAAATGTGCATTAAACCGCCACTGAATATAGTCGTACACAAATTCAATATTTCCTCCTGTTGAGTAACAGTTGTTACACAGGTTGTAAAGCTGGAGTTCCCCTCTGTTTTAGGAAATTACTGAGCCTTTTTTGGAAAATGAAACTTTTTGGGACCCATTTTTTAGACATTTACGTCTTCAACTGGAACCAATGGGCTCGAAGCTGGCTAACATTCACCAGAAGTGGTGTTCTGTCTGCACATCACTTCTATAGTAGTCAAGTCAATAGTCAAGGTACACAAGTTGGGATGTTCTGATCCAAGGAACAAATATGATCAGCTGATTTTCCTCGATGCGAGTCGCAGCCGACAAATAGGACAGTGATATATTCTGACATGTGCATCAACCCAATTAGTTCGTTTTCACATCATAGTATCCTTATCCATAGGCGGCGCTACAGCATCAGATATGGGGGTGCTAAATTATGCAATTATGATGACGATTTTACAGAGAGGTCACAGGGGATCACAGTCAGACATCTCACATGAAAACATCTCATGAAGGAAAAAGGTGTTTGCGTGTCCATAAGCTGTAGAGGTAGACAGAGGATCTCAACTCCATAATTATATTTTACCAACACACAGACATAATTCATAGCGAGTTGAAAAGGAAAATATTTATAGCTTTTTCAGATACTCTGCTTAAAGAGAGAGAGCCTGGAACAGCCAAGGACACACAGAATACCACACAGTCAGCACAGTTTCCAAAATGACCCGATTATTAAAGATATAATACAA